>NW_022630995.1:675078-715866 GCF_010015895.1 Lontra canadensis
CTTCTTTGCCGATTTGGATGCCTTTAATTTCTTCTTCTTGTCTGATTGCTGAGGCTAGGACTTCTAGTACTATGTTGAATAGCAGTGGTGATAACAGACATCGCTGCCGTGTTCCTGACCTTAGCGGAAAAGCTTTCAGTTTTTCTCCATTGAGAATGATATTTGCGGTGGGTTTTTCATAGATGGCTTTGATGATATTGAGGTATGTGCCCTCTATCCCTACACTTTGAAGAGTTTTGATCAGGAAGGGATGCTGTACTTTGTCAAATGCTTTTTCAGCATCTATGGCGAGTATCGTTATGGTTCTTGTTCTTTCTTTTATTAATGTGTTGTATCACATTGATTGATTTGCGGATGTTGAACCAACCTTGCAGCCCTGGAATAAATCCCACTTGGTCGTGGTGAATAATCCTTTTAATGTACTGGATTATTGGATCCTATTGGCTAGTATTTTGGTGAGAATTTTTGCATCTGTGTTCATCAAGGATATTGGTCTGTAATTCTCTTTTTTGATAGGATCCTTGTCTGATTTTGGGATCAAGGTGATGCTGGCCTCATAAAATGAGTTTGGAAGTTTTCCTTCCATTTCTATTTTTTGGAACGGTTTTAGGAGAATAGGAATTAATTCTTCTTTAAATGTTTGGTAGAATTCCCCCGGGAAGCCATCAGGCCCTGGGCTCTTGTTTGTTGGGAGATTTTTGATAACTGCTTCAACCTCCTTACTGGTTATGGGTCTGTTCAGGTTTTCTGTTTCTTCCTGATTTAGTTGTGGTAGATTTTATGTCTCTAGGAGTGCATCCATTTCTTCCAGATTGTCAAATTTGCTGGCGTAGAGTTGCTCATAATAATATGTTCTTATAATTGTTTGTATTTCTTTGGTGTTGGTTGTGATATCTCCTCTTTCATTCATGATTTTATTTATTTGGGTCCTTTCTCTTTTCTTTTTTATAAGTCTGGCCAGGGTTTTATCAGTCTTATTAATTCTTTCAAAGAACCAGCTTCTAGTTTCGTTGATTTGTTCTGTTGTTATTTTTTGTTTCATTTTCATTGATTTCTGCTCTAATCTTTATTATTTCTCTTCTCCTGCTGGGTTTAGGCTTTCTTTGTTGTTCTTTCTCCAGCTCCTTTAAGTGTAGGGTTAGGTTGTGTATTTGAGACCTTTCTTGTTTCTTGAGAAAGGCTTGTATCGCTGTATATTTCCTCTGAGGACTTCCTTTGCTGTGTCCCACAGATTTTGAACCATTGTGTTTTCATTATCATTTGTTTCCATGAATTTTTTCAATTCTTCTTTAATTTCTTGGTTGACCCATTCATTCTTTTGAAGGATGCTCTTTAGTCTCCATGTAGTTGGGTTCTTTCCAAATTTCCTCTTGTGGTTGAGTTCTAGCATCAGAGCATTGTGGTCTGCTAATATGCAGGGAATGATCCCAATCTTTTGATACCGGTTGAGACCTGATTTATGACCCAGGATGTGATCTATTCTGGAGAATGTTCCATGGGCACTAGAGAAGAATGTGTATTCTGTTGCTTTGGAATGGAATGTTCTGAATATATCTGTGATGTCCATCTGGCCCAGTGTGTCACTTAAGGCCTTTATTTCCTTGTTGATCTTTTGTTTGGATGATCTGTCCATTTCAGTGAGGGGAGTGTTAAAGTCCCCTACTATTATTGTATAATTGTCGATGTGTTTTTTTGATTTTGTTATTAATTGGTTTATGTAGTTGTCTGCTCCCATGTTAAGGGCATAGATATTTAAAATTGTTAGATCTTCTTGTTGGACAGACCCTTTGAGTATGATATAGTGTCCTTCCTCATCTCTTATTATAGTCTTTGGCTTAAAATCTAATTGATCTGATAGGAGGATTGCCACCCCAGCTTTCTTTTGATGTCCATTAGCATGGTACATTGTTTTCCACCCCCTCACTTTAAATCTGGAGGCATCTTTGGGTCTAAAATGAGTTTCTTGTTGACAGCATATTGATGGGTTTTGTTTTTTTATCCATTCTGATACCCTGCGTCTTTTGATTGGGGCATTTAGCCCATTAACATTCAGGGTAACTATTGAGAGATATGAACTTAGTGCCATTGTATTGCCTGTAAGGTGACTGTTACTGTATATTGTCTCTGTTCCTTTCTGATTTACAACTTTTAGGGTCTCTCTTTGCTTAGAGGACCCCTTTCAGTATTTCCTGTAGAGCTGGTTTCGTGTTTACAAATTCTTTTAGTTTTTGTTTGTCCTGGAAGCTTTTTCTCTCTCCTTCTATCTTCAGTGATAGCCTAGCTGGATATAGTATTCTTGGCTGCATGTTTTTCTCATTTAGTGCTCTGAATATATCATGCCAGCTCTTTCTGGCTTACAGGTCTCTGTGGATAGGTCTGCTGCCAATCTAATATTTTTACCGTTGTATGTTACAGACTTCTTGTTCTGGGCTGCTTTCAGGATTTTCTCTTTGTCGCTAAGACTTGTACATTTTACTATGAGATGACGGGGTCTGGACCTATTTTTACTGATTTTGAGGTGGGTTCTCTGCACCTCCTGGATTTTGGTGCTTGTTCCCTTTGCCATATTAGGGAAATTCTCTACAATAATTCTCCAGTATACCTTCTGCTCCCCTCTCTCTTTCTTCTTCTTCTGGAATCCCAATTATTCTAATGTTGTTTCATCTTACAATATCACTTATCTCTTGAATTCTCCCCTCATGGTCCAGTAGTTGTTTGTCCCTCTTTTGCTCAGCTTCTTTATTCTCTGTCATTTGGTCTTCTATATCACTAATTCTCTCGTCTTCCTCATTTTCCTAGTAGTAACAGCCTCAATTGATAGCTTTTTTTATTTCAACTTGGTTAGATTTTAGTTCTTCTATTTCTCCAGAATGGGCTTTTATTTCTCCAGACAGGGTTTCTCTATATCTTCCATGCCCTTTTCGAGCCCAGCTAGCACCTTGCGAATCGTCATTCTGAACTCTAGATCTGACATATTACCAATGTCCGTATTGATTAGGTCTCTGGCCTTCGGTCCTGCCTCTTGTTCTTTTTGTCGTGGTGAGTTTTTCTGCCTTGTCATTTTATCCAGATAAGAATATATGAAGGAGCGAATAAAATACTAAAAGGGTGGCAAAGACCTCAGGAAAATGTGCTTTAACCAAATCAGAAGGGACCCCAAATCGTGGGGGGAAGAAAGGGGGTAAAAAGAAGTTCAAAAAAAAAGAGAGAGAGAGAAAATTAAAAAATAAAAAAAATTAAAGGAAAAATATAAAAAAGAGAAAAATATGTATATATTAGACTGGTGAATAGAACAGGGTCACCCACTTAATTTTGGGAGTACTTTGGTCTCTTAGAAGAAACTACCTCCCCAAATTTTAACGAATGAAAAACATACATAAGGGTAAACATGATGAGGGGATGGAATAGGACTATAAAGATGAAATTTTTTTTCAATTTTCTAAAAAAAAAAATTGAAAAAATTTTCTAAAAAAGGAGTTGATAAGATAAGTTGGTTGGGAGAATAAAGAAAAAGAAAGTAGAGAGAATTTGCTCAGGCTGGAGACTCAACGCCCTGTGCTAGATTTAAGGTATATTTTGATCTATTAGAAGTTGAACCCAGATTTTTTTAGAAGAAAAAACCCTATGTGTATACAAAAAATAAAGTTAGATACAATCAAGAATAGAATATGACTATAATAATGATGGTTCAAAAAAGATTTTTTTTAAATGAAAGGTATTGTTAATATAAACTAGTTAAAAAATGTTAAAAGAGGAAAGGGTAAAAGTTAAAAAAAACTTTAGCAGAAGAAAAAATTATAAGAAATTATTTAACTTTGTAAGACTAAAGAATCTTGGGGCGAAAACCATGAATTCCATGCTTTGCTTTCTCCTCCTCTGGAGTTCCACTGTTCTCCTTGGTAGGTGAACTTGGTCTTGGCTGGATATCTTGCTGATCTTCTCGGGGAGGGGCCTGTTGTAGTGATTCTCAAGTGTCTTTGCCCGAGCTGGAATTGCACCACCCTTACCAGAGGCCGGGCTAAGTAATCTGCTCGGGTTTGCTTTCAGGTGCTTTTGTTCCCTGAATGCTTTCCATAGAGTTCCAGAGGACGGGCATGAAAATGGCAGCCGCCCAGTCTCTGGCCCAGAGGAGCCCAGAGCTCGGGGCTCCACTCAGCGCGCCCTCGGAGAAAAGCGCTCAATTACTCCCGTCTCCCTGGCCTCCGGCCGCGCTCCGAGCTCACCCGGCCTGTGACCGAGCATCTCTGTCTCTGGCACACAGCCCCGCCTGGAGCCTCTGAACCCTGCAGATCCCTGTGCTCTTCCAGGGTGGTCTCCCAGGATCTTGTGGGGTCCCCGCTCACAGAGCAGTGGCCTGTTCCGTGGATCACGATAAGGTAACCCTGAGCTGAGAGCTCACTCCTCGGCTCCGTCTCTGTATCCGGCTTCCCTGCTCTAATACCTGTGAGCTCTGCAACACTCAGACGCCCCCGATCCTTCTGTGACCCCATGGGACCTGGGGCCATGCTTACCCCACGTGGGCTTCACCCCAGTTTAGCCTGTGGAGCGATGTCCATCCGTGGAGCAGACTTTTAAAAATTTCTGATTTAGGGGGCACCTGGGTGGCTCAGTGGGTTAAAGCCTCTGCCTTTGGCTCAGGTCATGATCTCAGGGTCCTGGGATCGAGCCCCGCATTGGGCTCTCTGCTCAGCAGGGAGCCTGCTTCCTCCTCTCTCTCTGCCTGCTTCTCTGCCTACTTGTGATCTCCGTCTGTCAAATAAATAAATAAAATCTTTATAAAAAAAAAAAAGTTCCTATTTAGTGCTCCATTGCTCCGCCGCTTGCCGGGAGCCGGCCCTTCCCCCCGTGGTCTATCCTCCCGTCGCTTTGGATTCACTTCTCCACCGTCCTACCTTTCAGAAAGTGGTCGATTTTCTGTTTCTAGAATTGTTGCTCTTCTCTTCAATCTCCTGTTGGGTTTGTAGGTGTTCACAGTGGATTGATAAGCTGTCTAGCGGATCTCCTGCTACCTGATGTTGTCTCAGCCACTACTCCTCCGCCATCTTGACTCCTGCCTCCCGTGTTGATTTTTTAAAATGTTGACCAAAAGTATCATTTTGCACATCTATGATACTGTTTTCTAGGGATATTTATGTTGTTCATGTAGCTTGCTTTACCTTCTGTGGCTATTAAAATGTATAGAAGTCAATTTTTTGTGTTTTTAAAAAGTCATACTTAAACAGTCAATTTAAAGACAAAACAAAAAGATTGAAAAGGGTTACAGTTATAGCTGAAACAAAACTGTACTAAATTGATAAGAGATTTGAACAAGGATTATCCGGGCTGAAATAAAACATATCTCTAAATATAAACACACTAGATAGTTGAGGTTGGGAAAAGTCAGGCATATATTTTGAGGGCGAACTTTGATTGTTGTACAGCTGTTACTTGCTACTCAATAGGACATCTGCACCCCCAAGGTATGTGAGCTCGCCCATTGGCTATCCATTCCTGTTTCGAGTCTTTTTGTTTCTAATTCTGATGAGGTATCATTCCTAGTTTTGAATTTGATTTGATTTAATTTTGAATTTGGAGTCATTTTACCAAAGGGTCCTATGAAATTGCTCCACAAACCTTTTTGTGCTAATAGTTTGTGAAATCTCGGGGTACCCTCCCAGGCTTTCATACCCAGGTCTTGAGTCAATGCCATGAGAAGTTAGAGGGGAACCCACTGTCATCTCTTCCTGCCTCTCATGGGGCAGTAGAGGAAGGCATGTTGTTGAAACTCCTTCTGAAGGAAAGGGTGTAGGCCAAGGTATTTCTGGTACTTTAGCTTTGCGATATACAGGCTCCCCCCATCTGGAAGCAGAAGTCTTATGCTAGAGAGTACATCAGTGGTTGTGCTTCAGGTCAGTCCTCTGTAATCACCCACACACAATGACTCCCAGGGCTTTACTGACAGTAGTGCTGGGAGGTTATATCTTGCATGGGGAATTAGGTTGTAAAATTGTTATGTAAGGCAAAAATAGGAAATCTCTTATAAAAAAACAGGAAATCTTGATCACTGTGTTCTTTAGTTAAGCTCTTGATGAGGAAGTTGCCTTGAATTTCTGTAGGTTACATGTGCATATAATTTATTTCCACTGCCATACTTTTGATTTCAGGCTGGGCCTGGCCTGACCCTGAATATCTGATCGTTTTGGTTTTGCTGTGTTAGTTTTCAGCCTTTTTTCCTCTGGTCCACTGCCAGAAACTTCAGTTCTCTTAAGTAGTGGTTTCTGGAAGGCCTGTGCTAAACAGTCTGCAAATCCATATATTTTTACAAAAAAGACAACATCAATGGTTACCTGTGGACTGTGTCTGTCGTCATTTATGCTTGTATTCATGGTGTGACGTGAATTATATGAAATTACATTTTCATCAGGATGCCTCCCACATCTGGCAGTAAAGTTGGCACCACCTTGCTACGATTCTCTGACATTCTTATCTTTAACAAGTACAGGCTGAAGTTTGTAGGACAGTGTAGAGTGCCTCCCATTTTTCTTTAAATCCCTACTAAAAGAGGGCTTTGACCAGCAAGCGGCACTGGCATTACTTGGGAGCCAGCTGAAACAATAGAATCTCAGGCCCTTCCCTATAGGCAGTGAATTAGAATCTGCATTTTAACAAGATCCTCAGCTAACTTTGATGACAGCTTTAACTAATGCTGAGTGCTCCCCCCACCATGATGTTATTGATCAAATAATAGGGAAAAAAAATCCATGCAAACAGGGAAATATTATTTTAAATAGGCATGAACAAAATTTTTTCTTAAACAGGCAGCACAATAAGAGAAAAAGGTGGTGTTAAAGAGTTAATCGGATCTGACACAACCTAAATGAATTTGATTTACCCAAAAACTGATTATTTTCTTAATTGGATAGAAGACATTTTACAAGTGACTTGATAAAAAGGTTTTTTTTTCCCTTTTTAAAATTAGTTTGTTCTTTTTTGGGTTGATGGAGGGAGAAGCAATTACAAAATGAGGTGGAGTTTAGAATCTTTTTGATGCTAATGCTGTTTAAGTGACTTTTACATTTTGTCTACAGAAAATCAATTTATGCAAGACCAGGCACCTATGTTGGAAGGTGAATTGGTTATAAAATATATCTTTGGAAATTTTCAATCATTGAATACAATTAATGAATGACCATTCACAATAATGCATGTGAACCTCAAAAGTTGATGATATTCTAAATCTGATCAGTATCATTTTTTAATTTGACTTAATCAAATCAAATCTTAGAACTGATTGAATTAACATGGTGACACAGTAGCTTAAATCATTACAGTTTTCTTTTTTATATAATCATAAAGACAATGACTGTATCAAGATTGTCTTAGATAGGAGTAAAGTTAGAAGGTGATGAGATTGATTTAAATGATTCTCTGTGTATGACCAGAACTTTAAGAATTTGTCAAGCAGGTAGCAGCATGTAGTTTAATATTTTGTGATTAGCTCTTGGGTATTTTGAGGATTGTTTGGCATTCTGTCTTCTAGTAAACCTGTAGAAAATTAATTCCATTTTTTAAATCAAGACAAAGGAAGGATGCCTGGCTGGCTCAGAGAGACGCGTGACTCTTGCTGTCAGGGTTGGGAGTTTGAGCCACATATTGGGTGTGGAGATGACTAAAAACAATTAAAAAGTAAACTTTAAAAAGGTCAAGGTAAATGAGTCCATGCTGCAGTTGGAAGATCTTGTTTTTTAAAAAATTTCTGTGGCATTATGTACGGATCACAGGTTCTTTGGTCTGCTAAGCAGTTTTGTTGTGATTTAATATGGGTATCGATAAAATAAGTAAAAGGTAAAATCCTGAAAGAATGTCTGATTTGTTGAAAGAGAATTTTTTGCTTTAACTATAAACATATATAAAAATCAATGAAATGTAAAATGATTACATTTTGATTTTAAAATGATCCTATCTTTATTTCTGACATGTTTTCTTTAAAAATACTGGCATTAAAGTACTTAATTGTGTTACTGATGTGTTTTTCACTTTGAGATGAAGAGTTGTGGGGGCTTTTTAGGGGAAATTTACTGAAGTTGACAGTAGTTTAATTTTGTATTTGCTGCCAACCTTGAATTTTGTGTGTGGCATTAAAAAAAAATCTTACCACGTATACTTAAATGCTTTCTACTTTATAAACAATTTCTAAGGCAAAGATGATAGAACTGCAGTATTGTGTAGTTGAGACCTTTTTTTTAACAGTGTTTCTGCCATATGGTGATTTTCTTATGTTGAATTGCTCTCTTGGGAAATAGGAGATTTCTTTTCTGCATGTTGAATATAGCAAAAGTGGCTTATTTTTTAGCAGACTCAGGTTCATTTTTTATTTATTAAGAGAGAATTTCTAACTGATCTTCGAAGGTAATACATCAGTATAACATTAAGTCTTCACTATCCCTAAATGCAGTACAGCTCTTTCACCATAAATGGAAATAATATCAAGTTACCTTGCCTAGTAAGCCAAGGCTTTGTGAATGTTTGAGGAAATGATTTGAGAATCCAGGGCTTCAGAGTGATCCCCAAAGCTCAGCTGATAAAACTTTTGTGAGTTATCCTCGGGGTTAGGGCAGAATTTGAAGGTATTGTAAGATGAATACAATTGAGTTTTCTTCTTTTCAGAATTCTAAAGGAAAATGCCCTTTATTTTCTCTTTTAGGTCCTCAGAATGGTTGGAATGATCCTCCAGCTTTGAACAGAGTACCTAAGAAGAAGAAGGTACTAGAAAAAATGTCGGTCTAGTTGCCCACAGGTGTTCTGTTAATCCCAAAACCACCTGGAATACACCACCCTTCACTGACCTTTAAAAGCAAAGTTTACTGACCAACAGGTTTCAGGTGTATTTTATCTTACATCCTTTGTTTAGTTTAAAAACAAAACAAAAAACCAGTATGGTGGTGTGAATTTAACTCCCATTGGAAGACAAGATGTAAATTCCCAACAGGTGTCTTTCAAAGAGTAGGAAACAAAATTTCCCAATGATTTTTTTCTTGTGGGGGTGTGTTTGGTCTTTGGTTTCCAACAGTAGTCCTGAATTTGGTAATTATATTTTGGACTGTTTTGTCTGTCACATATAATATGAAGAAACAACCTACTAGCTGAGTAGTGTTTAACTGTCAGTAACTTTTGAGCGCTTTGGAGCACAAGATAAGATTCTTCTCTGCTCCTTCCTTCCCAAATGTTTTTACTTTTTTTTTTTTTTTTTAAACTTCTGGTAATTTCCTTTCCTTAAATATAGTAATGAGAGAGCATAACAATAAAATTGGGAGGCACTAAATGGGCCAAAAAACCCCAAAATTTAGGTTAGTAATAATGAGAAATTAGAAATGAAATCTACTACTTTTAATATGGTTGGATTGACAGGTAACATCTACTTAGTGATCTAGGAAAAGGAGCATTACATCAGGATCACATTAAATATAAACATTCATTTGGCATATTTGATTCCAGTATTTGCTAGATATAATTCTCTAGACTTTGACAACTTCTTTCAAAATGCCTTGTTTTGGCACCCCATATGAGAGAATGTATGGAAGACAAAGGGGAAACTGAGAGGTCCAGTTTTGAGCTTTCTATCCCTCTTACCCAGATTAGCTCTAATTTTATGTTTTACTCTAGAATTCTGCATAAAATTTCATTTGAAAGTAGAATACTACTACAAACAAATAACAGTTTTTAAATGTTAACCTTATTTAAGGGTAAGTAAATGATACTCTTTGGCTTATGCTTGCTGTCTTTTATTTCTGTCTTTTAAAAGATGCCTGAAAACTTTGTGCCTCCTGTTCCCATCACGTCACCAATCATGAGCCCTTTGGGTGACCTCCAATCCCAGATGCTGCCACAGCAGCCTTCAGCCCCCGCACCTCTGTCAAGCCAAGCTTCATTTCCACAGCCACACCTCGCAGGTGGCCAGACCTTCCATGGCATCCCGCAACCCCTCGGTCAACCAGGCATGCCACCGTCTTTCTCCAAGCCCAATATTGAAGGCGCGCCAGGGGCTCCTATTGGAAATACCATCCAGGTAACAGTCAATCTGCGTCCGTGGAAGGGGAAGATGGCTCTGTTTCAGTTCATGTTTTTTAATGTGTTAACTTTGATGATTACACCTTTATTAGTGAACATCTATATTCGGTTTCAATTAAGACAACCTAAATAAAAAATAGTAACCCTTGTTTTTAAGACTGATCATGCAGGGATATTTTTCAGTTACGTGGCCATAAAACTCCTGGAAGAGGCTCATGTATTTGCTAGTGTATGTTTACACTAACTTGACAATCGCAGTATTTCATTTGACCTAACCAGTAGCCATAATTTAAGATCAGTTGAATCCATATTTAGCAAGGCTTGCTAAGCAGAAGTTACTTTCAAAGGCTTTCCCCTTTAACGTAAAAAATAAAGTGTAATGAGTCGTATCTTTCCTTGTGTATGTGTAAGAGCTTACACTATACAGCCTACCTTCACATGGAGACACAAATTTGTACTGCTTTTCACATACAAACACCTAGTTGGAAAGGTTCTAGACGATAAAAAAATCACATATAACTAACTGACTTAGACACACAAAGGTAAACATTTTGATCTGCTCATGAAGAGTGAAGAGCTTGGGTGAAAGTTAACATAAGAAGGTGAAACAAATCCCTGCCCAAAGTATAAAACTAGTTCAGTTTTTGTCTTTGACCCATTGAAGTCAAATTTATAAACATGTTTCTCTGTCACAAGGCTGTGCTTTACTACGTTCCATTATAAAAACCAGGGTTTTGATGGAGGTGGGAGAACTGACTTCTTTCTGCAGGACTTTAAATTACAAAGATGCACTGTTATTTTTTTTTATGATTACAAGTCTACGCTAGTTTGGGAAGCTACCCAGCATTCATTTTTGTTTAGACCTGGGCTGCTCATGCTGTACGCATCTAGACCGGAACCTCATTTACTGCCGGAAGGGAATGCTGCAGGATGTATGTGTTCAGCCAGGCCTTCACACCCAGCTGCCTGCCTGCCTGGATGTCTCCAAGGCACCTCACGCTCCACATTTCTGAAGCCTTATTCATAGTCATCCTCCCAAACCTCATCTTCAGAATCTGGTCTTCAGACCTCGGTGTTTCCTGCTTCGGTGCATGGCACCATAATCCTTCCTATTTAATCTAGCCAAAAACCTGGGAATCATCTTTATACTCTTTTCCTTTAATCCCTCTTTCAAGTCTATCCCTAAATCTTGTTGTTACGGTTTTAAAAATCTCTCTCAGATCCCCGGCCTGCACTTCCAGTCTGGTCTATGCTGCCTTCACCCCAGTTTTCAGCAGTGCAGGAGCCTCTAATTAGTCTGCATTTGATCATCTATCTGGTCTTGTCTCATCTTTGTTCAAAACATTTCTCTCAAGATAAAGACCAAAATATTTCACATTATCCAGAAGCCCTCAGCTGCATATTCCTCCTTGCTGTCTCTCTGCCCCAGCTACACCAGCCTCCTTTTAGTCACCTGTATCATGATCCTTCCTTTGGACACGTTCTTGCGCTGCCCGGAATGCTTTTCCTTTCTCATTTAACTAGATGACTCCTACTTGTCCTTCTGACATAATTTCCTGCAGAGAGCTTGCCCCTCAGTTAAATTCTAGTTCTACTATCTGTTGGTTCCATTAACGTTAGCTTAGTAGCAATTAAATATCAATACAGTTGCTATCTTACATGTACTGGTGACATTTTATTTTTTTACTTTTTTCAAGTAACATCTTTCATTAAGATATAAATGTTTGTAAACTTTTTTTTAATGAAACTTTGAAACTTTCATTTTCTTCTTTTAGCCTAATAAGTTGCCAGAGAGCTGAGATCATTTCTGAATTGGCTTGTAAATACATAGTCAGTCCCTGGCACATTTTTTTTTTTGAGTGAATGAACTAATAAATCAGAACTTTAAAAGCAAACCAGTCCTTCTTTATCTTTCCATCTGTACATTCAGTTACATCATGGTCTCTTCTATGCCAACTTTTGACTTAATCTTGGCAGTTTGGGGGTACCTGGGTGGCTCGGTGAAGTGGCTGCCTTTGGCTCAGGTTATGGGATCAAGCCCCACATTGCGCTCCCTGCTCAGTGGGGAGCCTGCTTCTCCCTCTGCCTCTGCCCCTCCCCCTGCTTGTGCTCTTTCTTGTGCACTTTCTCTCTCAAATAAATAAATAAAATCTTGAAATAAAAAATCTTGCAGTTTGATGATAGACCAATTACCAACCTTCAAGAACAAACCAAAGAACAGAAGAATGCCAAGATAAACCAATGAGCCGACAAGCAGAGCAAGCAGCCACCCTCGCTCGCGGGCTCTCTTCCTGCTGGCGTAGGTCTGCTGTCTGCTTCGCCCCAGATGCGTACAGTAGAGATCAACATGTGTGCCATGATTGACTGAATTCTTTATATCCAGTTCTGGTTTTGAAAATCAAAGCTGTAGAAGCCTGTTCCTTCTACTGAATATCTGATTTTCATTTTTACTTATCCCAAGGGATTTCACATGTTAATTTGTCATTTGATTTTAACAAGTGGTTTTCTTTTTATTACAGAGTTTCAGGGCTTTGTGTATAGGTAATTTCTGGTCATTTCTGGTCACTTTATGGTATTATTTCTTCCAGCATGTGCAGTCTTTGCCAACAGAAAAAATTACCAAGAAACCTATTCCAGATGAGCACCTCATTCTAAAGACCACATTCGAGGATCTCATTCAGCGCTGCCTCTCTTCGGCTACAGATCCTGTATGTATTTGTTCTCATGTTTTGCTAATTTAAAATAAGCACGTAGGCAGCTCTTCTGTAATCGCAGGAAGCCTTACAAGATAGACTTTAGATAGTAATAAATAGTAATAAAACTAGCACTTACATACTTTGCTTTACATATAGAAATGAATTTAATATCTTTTATAGGTAAGTATTTAATCGTCCCAGCAACCCCATGGTAGGTAAATTTGTCATCTTTTTTTTTACAGACAACTAAAGTAAGCAAAAACCAGTCAACACCCAAGGTCAGAGCCAGAATTCAAACCCAGTTTGGGTGTGGAATTTATGCTCTCACTCACTATGCAGCACTGCCGCTCAGCAGCAGACCTCATGTCTGTCATGTAAATAGAACAGAATGGTGGCATGTAAGAGATTCAGGTTGGGGCTTGCTTTCTGAGCTCAGATCAAAGCTTTTAAAAGTAGATCAATAATCTTACATGTAACTTTGCAAAGATTTTAAAAATAATTGTTTTAGATTCTAGACTCATATTCATAGTTAAAGCAACTGATTTTACTTAGTTCATTGAGAGGATGCCTATGTATTGGCAACAACAAAAATTCAACAAAGCCGATCTTGTTTTAGATGAACTCTCAGTTTCTGCCAACAAACATTGAATATGTTTATTTAGTCACTGGCCACTTGTCTGCTTGAAAAACAGCTTCTGGAATTTGTTGTTTCATCAGACATTGAGTATTAATATGTGCAGCTTTCTTCTGGTGTTTTACAAAGCTATTCTCTGTACTAAATGTGTCAGCAAATCAGAAGCAGGGGTCGGTTAGCATCAGCCATTGTGCCTGGCATTCTGGAAGTGATGGAAACAGAGAGGAACAGAGAGCAGATGAGGCAGACAGCCCCGCATACACTGTCCCCTGTGTGCACCTCTAAATAGGGCACAGTCATTCAAAAACAGAAGAGCCCTGATAAAAATGAAGAGAACTCCAGCTCTCCTTGAGGCAAGAGTCAGTATAGAGAGGTTGAGACGACACATAGTACACAGCCCAGCTCAATAAATTTTTGTTGATTTAAACTTCTCTAGGTCAACATATCATCTTCCCTCTGGGTCCAGAGGAGTCCTGGGCAGAAGAGAACCACAAAAGACAAACTGTTCTTGTAATTCCTGTAACCAGTCGGTTGTGGGGGGTTGCTAATACCCTATCCCGACCAGCTGACTCTGCTCCTGGTAGCGAGACTCCTACTGGTAGCAAGATGAGATTAGATTTGAGCAGGGACTCTCAGGGTTCCCCTCCACACAGATCCTTTATTTTTTTTATTTTTTATAAACATATATTTTTTTCCCCAGGGGTACAGGTCTGTGAATCGCCAGGTTTACACACTTCACAGCACTCACCATAGCACATACACTCCCCAATGTCCATAATAACCCCACCCCCGCCTCCCAACACCCCTCCCCCCAGCAACCCTCAGTTTGTTTTGTGAGATTAAGAGTCACTTATGGTTTATCTCCCTCCCAATCCCATCTTGCTTCATTTACTCTTCTCCTACCCCCTTAACCCCAATGTTGCATCTCCTCTCCCTCATATCAGGGAGATCATATGATAGTTGTCTTTCTCCGATTGACTTATTTCGCTAAGCATGATACCCTCTAGTTCCATCCACGTCGTCGCAAATGGCAAGATTTCATTTCTTTTGATGGCTGCATAGTATTCCATTGTGTGTATATACCACATCTTCTTTATCCATTCGTCTGTTGATGGACATCTAGGTTCTTTCCATAGTTTGGCTATTGTAGACATTGCTGCTATAAACATTCGGGTGCACGTGCCCCTTCGGATCACTACGTTTGTATCTTTAGGGTAAATACCCAGCAGTGCAATTGCTGGGTCATAGAGTAGTTCTGTTTTCAACTTTTTGAGGAACCTCCATGCTGTTTTCCAGAGTGGTTGCACCAGCTTGCATTCCCACCAACAGTGTAGGAGGGTTCCCCTTTCTCCGCATCCTCGCCAGCATCTGTCATTTCCGGACTTGTTAATTTTAGCCATTCTGACTGGTGTGAGGTGGTATCTCATTGTGGTTTTGATTTGTATTTCTCTGATGCCGAGTGATATGGAGCACATTTTCATGTGTCTGTTGGCCATCTGGATGTCTTCTTTGCAGAAATGTCTGTTCATGTCTTCTGCCCATTTCTTGATTGGATTATTTGCCCTTTGGGTGTTGAGTTTGCTAAGTTCTTTATAGATTTTGGACACTAGCCCTTTATCTGATATGTCGTTTGCAAATATCTTCTCCCATTCTGTCAGTTGTCTTTTGGTTTTGTTTACTGTTTCCTTTGCTGTGCAAAAGCTTTTGATCTTGATAAAATCCCAATAGTTCATTTTTGCCCTTGCTTCCCTTGCCTTTGGCAATGTTCCCAGGAAGAAGTTCCTGTGGCTAAGGTCGAAGAGGTTGCTGCCTGTGTTCTCCTCAAGGATTTTGATAGATTCCTTTCTCACATTGAGGTCCTTCATCCATTTTGAGTCCACTTTCGTGTGTGGTGTAAGGAAATGGTCCAGGTTCATTTTTCTGCATGTGACTGTCCAATTTTCCCAATGCCATTTGTTGAAGAGACTATCCTTTTTCCATTAGACATTCTTTCCTGCTTTGTCGAAGATTAGTTGACCATAGAGTTGAAGGTCTATTTCTGGGCTCTCTATTCTATTCCATTGATCTATGTGTCTGTTTTTGTGCCAGTACCATACTGTCTTCATGATGACAGCTTTTTAATAGAGCTTAAAGTCTGGAATTGTGATGTTACCAACTTTGGCTTTCTTTTTCAATATTCCTCTGGCTATTTGAGGTCTTTTCTGGTTCCATATAAATTTTAGGATTATTTGTTCAATTTCTTTGAAAAAAGTGGATGGGATTTTGATAGGGATTGCATTAAATGTGTAGATTGCTTTAGGTAGCATAGACATTTTCACAATATTTGTTCTCCCAATCCATGAGCATGGAACTTCTTCCATTTCTTTGTGTCTCCCTCAATTTCTTTCATGAGTACTTTATAGTTTTCTGTGTGTAGATTCTTAACCTCTTTGGTTAGGTTTATTCCTAGGTATCTTACGGTTTGGGTGCAATTGTAAATGGGATTGACTCCTTAATTTCTCTTTCTTCTGTCTTGTTGTTGGTGTAAAGAAATGCAACTGATTTCTGTGCATTCATTTTATATCCTGACATTTTACTGAATTCCTATACAAGTTCTAGCAGATTTGGAGTGGAGTCTTTTCGGTTTTCCACATACAGTTTCATACCATCTGCAAAGAGTGATAGTTTGACTTCTTTGCCGATTTGGATGCCTTTAATTTCTTCTTCTTGTCTGATTGCTGAGGCTAGGACTTCTAGTACTATGTTGAATAGCAGTGGTGATAACAGACATCGCTGCCGTGTTCCTGACCTTAGCGGAAATGCTTTCAGTTTTTCTCCATTGAGAATGATATTTGCGATGGGTTTTTCATAGATGGCTTTGATAATATTGAGGTATGTGCCCTCTATCCCTACACTTTGAAGAGTTTTGATTAGGAAGGGATGCTGTATTTTGTCAAATGCTTTTTCAGCATCTATGGAGAGTATCATATGGTTCTTGTTCTTTCTTTTATTAATGTGTTGTATCACATTGATTGATTTGCGGATGTTGAACCAACCTTGCAGCCCTGGAATAAATCCCACTTGGTCGTGGTGAATAATCCTTTTAATGTACTGTTGAATCCTATTGGCTAGTATTTTGGTGAGAATTTTTGCATCTGTGTTCATCAAGGATATTGGTCTGTAGTTCTCTTTTTTTGATGGGATCCTTGTCTGGTTTTGGGATCAAGGTGATGCTGGCCTCATAAAATGAGTTTGGAGGCTTTCCTTCCATTTCTATTTTTTGGAACAGTTTCAGGAGAATAGGAATTAGTTCTTCTTTAAATGTTTGGTAGAATTCCCCCGGGAAGCCGTCTGGCCCTGGGCTTTTGTTTGTTTGGAGATTTTTGATGACTGTTTCAATCTCCTTACTGTTTATGGGTCTGTTCAGGCTTTCTATTTCTTCTCGGTTCAGTTGTGGTAGTTTATATGTCTCTAGGAATGCATCCATTTCTTCCAGATTGTCAAATTTGTTGTCATAGAGTTGCTCATAATATGTTCTTATGATTTTCTGTATTTCTTTGGTGTTAGTTGTGATCTCTCCTCTTTCATTCATGATTTTATTGATTTGGGTCCTTTCTCTTTTCTTTTTGATAAGTCTGGCCAGGGGTTTATCAATCTTATTAATTCTTTCAAAGAACCAGCTCCTAGTTTCGTTGATTTGTTCTATTGTATTTTTGGTTTCTATTTCATTGATTTCTGCTCTGATCTTTATGATTTCTCTTCTCCTGCTGGGTTTAGGGTTTCTTTCTTGTTCTTTCTCCAGCTCCTTTAGGTATAGGGTTAGGTTGTGTACCTGAGACCTTTCTTGTTTCTTGAGAAAGGCTTGTACCGCTATATATTTTCCTCTCAGGACTGCCTTTGTTGTGTCCCAGAGATTTTGAACCGTTGTATTTTCATTATCACTTGTTTCCATGAATTTTTTCAATTCTTCTTCAATATCCTGGTTGACCCATTCATTCTTTAGAAGGATGCTGTTTAGTCTCCATGTATTTGGGTTCTTTCCAAATTTCCTCTTGTGATTGAGTTCTAGCTTCAGAGCATTGTGGTCTGAAAATATGCAGGGAATGATCCCAATCTTTTGATACCGGTTGAGACCTGATTTAGGACCGAGGATGTGATCTATTCTGGAGAATGTTCCATGGGCACTAGAGAAGAATGTGTATTCTGTTGCTTTGGGATGAAATGTTCTGAATATATCTGTGATATCCATCTGGTCCAGTGTGTCATTTAAGGCCTTTATTTCCTTGTTGATCTTTTGCTTGGATGATCTGTCCATTTCAGTGAGGGGAGTGTTAAAGTCCCCTACTATTATTGTATTATTGTTGATGTGCTTCTTTGATTTTGTTATTAATTGGTTTATATAGTTGGCTGCTCCCACGTTAGGGGCATAGATATTTAAAATTGTTAGATCTTCTTGTTGCACAGATCCTTTGAGTATGATATAGTGTCCTTCCTCATCTCTTATTATAGTCTTTGGCTTAAAATCTAATTGATCTGATAGGAGGATTGCCACTCCTGCTTTCTTCTGATATCCATTAGCATGGTAAATTCTTTTCCACCCCCTCACTTTAAATCTGAAGGTGTCTTCGGGTTTAAAATGAGTTTCTTGTAGGCAACATATAGATGGGTTTTGTTTTTTTATCCATTCTGATACCCTGTGTCTTTTGATTGGGGCATTTAGCCCATTAACATTCAGGGTAACTATTGAGAGATATGAATTTAGTGCCATTGTATTGCCTGTAAGGTGACTGTTATTGTATACTGTCTCTGTTCCTTTCTGATCTACTAGTTTTAGGGTCTCTCTTTGCTTAGAGGACCCCTTTCAATATTTCCTGTAGAACTAGTTTGGTGTTTGCAAATTCTTTCAGTTTTTGTTTGTCCTGGAAGCTTTTAATCTCTCCTTCTATTTTCAATGATAGCCTAGCTGGATACAGTATTCTTGGCTGCATGTTTTTCTCGTTTAGTGCTCTGAATATATCATGCCAGCTCTTTCTGGCCTGCCAGGTCTCTGTGGATAAGTCTGCTGCCATTCTAATATTTTTACCATTGTATGTTACAGACTTCTTTTCCCGGTCTGCTTTCAGGATTTTCTCTTTGTCACTAAGACTTGTAAATTTTACTATTAGGTGACGGGGTGTGGACCTAGTCTTATTGATTTTGACGGGGGTTCTCTGAACCTCCTGGATTTTGATGCTTGTTCCCTTTGCCATATTGGGGAAATTCTCTCCAATAATTCTCTCCAATATACCTTCTGTTCCCCTCTCTCTTTCTTCTTCTTCTGGAATCCCAATTATTCTAATGTTGTTTCGTCTTATGGTATCACTTATCTCTCGAATTCTGCCCTCGTGGTCCAGTAGCTGTTTGTCCCTCTTTTGCTCAGCTTCTTTATTCTCTGTCATTTGGTCTTCTATATCGCTAATTCTTTCTTCTGCCTCATTTATCCTAGCAGTGAGAGCCTCCATTTTTGATTGCACCTCATTAATAGCTTTTTTTATTTCAACTTGATTAGATTTTCGTTCTTTTATTTCTCTAGAAAGGGCTTTTATATCTCCCGAGAGGATTTCTCTAATATCTTACATGCCTTTTTCGAGCCCGGCTAGAACCTTTGAGAATCGTCATTCTGAACTCTAGATCTGACATATTACCAATGTCTGTATTGATTAGGTCCCTAGCCTTTGGTACTGCCTCTTGTTCTTTTTTTTGTGGTGAATTTTTCCTCCTTGTCATTTTGTCCAGATAAGAGTATATGAAGGAACAAGAAAAATACTAAAAGTGTGGCAACAACCCCAGGAAAATATGCTTTAGCCAAATCAGACGAGATCCCAAATCGTGGGGGGGGAGGGGCGGGGAAGGGGATATAAAGAGGTTCAGAAAGAATAAAAGGAAAAAAAAAAAGAAAAAAGAAAAAAGAAACAAAAAAAGAAAACCAATAATGAAAAAATATAAAATGGAAAATATATATATATATATTAGATAAACTAGTTAAAAAACGTTAAAAAAGAAAAGGGTAAAAGTTAAAAAAATTTAGCAGAAGAAGAGAAAAAAAAATTGAAAAAGAAAAAAAAAATTAACTGCAAGGCTAAAGAATCATGGGGAGAAAGCCATGAGTTCGTGCTTTGCTTTCTCCTCCTCTGGAATTCCGCTGCTCTCCTGGTATTGAAACTGCACTCCTTGGTAGGTGAACTTGGTCCTGGCTGGGTTTCTTGTTGATCTTCTGGGGGAGGGGCCTGTTGTAGTGATTCTGGAGTGTCTTTGCCCCAGGCGGAGTCGCACCGCCCTTACCAGGCGCCGGGCTGAGTAATCCGCTCGGGTTTGCTTTCGGGAGCTTTTGTTCCCTGAGCGCTTTCCGTAGAGTCCGGAGGACGGGAATGAAGATGGCGCCGCCCAGTCTCCGGCCCGGAGGAGCCGAGAGCCCGGGGCCCTGCTCCTCAGTGCGCCCTCAGAGAACAGCGCCCAATTGCTCCCGTCACCCTGGCCTCCGGCCGCGCTCCGAGCTCACCGAGCCTGCGACCGGTTCAAGGTAACCCCGAGCTGAGAGTCACTCCTCGGCTCCGTCTCTGTAGCTGGCTTCCCTGTTCTAATACCTGCAAGCTCTGTGACACTCAGACACCCCGATCCTTCTGTGACCCTGCGGGACCTGAGGCCACACTGGCCCCGCGTGGGCTTCACCCCGGTTTAGCCTCTGGAGCGATGTCCCTCAGTGGAACAGGCTTTTAAAAGTCCCGATTTTGTGCTCCGTGGCTCCGCCGCTTGCCGGGAGCCGGCTCCTCCCCCATGGTCTATCTTCCCGTCGCTTTGGATTCACTTCTCCGCCAGTCCTGCCTTTCAGAAAGTGGTTGATTTTCTGTTTCTAGAATTGCTGTTCTTCTTCTCTTCCATCTCCCGTTGGATTTGTAGGTGTTTGCAATCTTTAGATAAGCTATCTAGCTCATCTCCCGCTGCCTGAAGTAGTCTCAGCTGCTACTTCTCCGCCATCTTGACTCCTCCCCCACGCAGATCCTTTTAATCACTAGCTGGAATCCTTTATACAATGTGGCTGTCATACAGTCTTTTCACGTTAGCTGTATCCAGACACCACAAAGTAGTTTTGCAGCATGACTTAGTTTGTAACGTTATCCCTGATAGCTTCATCTTTTTCTCATTCTTTTTTTAAAATTCATTCGAGGTGTATCATATTGTGCTTCAGCAGTTTTGTACGGTGCTGAGTGCTCATCGTGACAAGTGTCCTCATCAGTCCCTGTCACCTGTCTCACCCGTCCTCCCATCTACCTCCCTTCTGGGAACTATCATACTGTTCTTGGTAGTTTAGAGTCTGTTCCTTAGTTTGTCTCTCTTTTTTTTTTCCTTTGGTAGTTTATTCTGTTTCTTAAATTCCATGTATGGGTGAAATCATACCTTTGTCTGTCTCTGATTGACGTATTTTATTCAGCTCACACTCTCTGGCACCATCCATGTTGTTGCAAACGGCAAGACTTCATCATTCTTCTTACGACCGACTGATACTCTGTTGTGTACACGCCACATCTCCTCCATCCATTCATCTGTCACTGGACACCTGGGTTGCTTCCATAGTTTGGCTATTATAAATAATGCTGTGATAAACATAGGGGTGCATGTATCCCTTTGAATTAGTGTTTTTGTATTTGGGGGTAAAGACTAAAGACTCAGTAGTGCACTTGCTGGGTCGTAGGGTAGTTGTGTTTCTGACTTCCGTTAGCCGTCCTGTTCCAGAGCGGCTGTACCTGTTTGCCTTCCTTCAGGCAGCGCAGGAGGGTCCCCTTTGTCCACACCCTCACCAGCCCTGGGTTGTTTGCTGTGTTGTTGACTTGAGCCGTTCTGACCAGTGTAAGGTGATATTTCATTGTAGTTTTGATTTGTATTTCCCTGATGATGAGTGACGGGAGCATCTTTTCGTCTGTCAGCTGGCCGCCTGAATGACTTCTTTGGAGAAGTATAATTCATGTCTTCTGCCCACTTCTTAATTGGATTATTTGGGGGGGGGTGTTGAGTTTTATCAGTTCTTTGTGTATTTTGGAATCTAAACCTTTATTGGATATGTCTTCTACAAATATCTTCTCCCATTCAGCATGTTGCCTTTCAGTTTTGTTTATTGTTTCCTTCGCTGTGCAGAAGTAGTCCGGTAGTTTATTTTTGCTTTTGTTTCCCTTGTCTGAGGAGAAAAATACTGCTATGGCTGATGCCAGAGAAATTATTGCCTGTGCTCTCTTCTAGGATTTTTATGGTTTCCTGTCTTATATTTAGCTCTTTAATCCATTTTGAGTTTATGTTTATGTGTGCTGTGAGAAAAGTGGTCCAGGTTCATTCTTTGGCATGTGGCTGTCCAGTTTTCCTAACACCATTTGTTGAAAAGACGGTCTTTTTCCCACTGGGTATTCTTGCCTCCTTTATTGAAGATTATTTGACCATATAATTGTGAGTTTATTTCTGCATTTTCTCTTCTGTTTCATTCATCTGTGTGTCTGTTTTTGTGCCAGTACCATACTGTCTTGGTGACGACAGCTTTGTAATACAACTTGAAGTCCATAACAGTGATGCGTTCAGCCTAGTTCTTCTTTTTCAAGATTGCTTTGGCTATTTGGGGTCTTTTGTGGTTCCATACAAATTTTAGGATTATTTGTTCTAGTTCTATGAAAAATGCTGTTCGGATGTTGGTACATTAAAAAAGTCATTCACAGGGGCACATGGGTGGCTCAGTCAGTTGAGCTTCTGACTCCTGATTTCATCCCAGGTTGTGATCATGGGGTCATGAGTTTGAGCCCCACGTCAGGCTCTGTGCTCAGTGCAGAGTCTGCTTTGAGATTCTCTCTCCCTCTTCCTCTCCCTATGCCCCTCCCCCGCTCCCATGCTCTCTGTCTCAAATAAATAAATAAATATTTTTTAAAAGTCATTCAGCAAAAAACAAAAAAATTATCCACCACATTCAAGTGGGATTTATTCCCAGGATGCGAGGCTGGTTCAGTGTTCATAGATCAGTCATTGCTCACTTCAGCAGCACATACACTAAAATTGGACCAATACAGAGAAGATTAGCATGGACCCTGAACAAGGATGACACGCACATTTGTGAATTTGCATCTGACCGAATACAAAATCCATTCCTGATAAAACCCTCAACAAAGTAGGTTTAGAGGGAACATAAAACATACCTCAACACAATAAAGGCCTTATATGAAAACCCACAGCCAACATAATCTCAGTGGACAAAAATTCAGAGCTCTTCCTTTCTCCTCCTCTGACACATTGACATTCCTTCTTCCAGCATACTAGGAGCATGTCAGCATCGACAGCTTTGTACTTGCTGCTCCTTCTGCCGGGGATCTTCCGCCATGTGACCACGTTACTCAGGCCACACATGCTCCAGGCTTCTCGGATGTCCCAGGAGCTGTCCAGCCTTTCTTTACCACCTCGCAGTCCCAGCACTTCTAGCCCCTCACTCTGTTAACTCTTGCTTCCTGGCATTCATCACCATCTCATCTGCAACATACTTCTATCTAGTATCTTTTTCCACCAAGGGCATTCGAGGTCCCTGAGACATAAGCATGGCACACAGTAGACCCTCGGTAAATACTGAAGAACAGCGTCCGTTCTGAGGCTGTCGCATAATGTACATCATTAGGTTAATCACATTGTAATTGAAACCTTTAATTTTAGTTTTAGAACGGTTTTCTCACTATACTTCTAGTACGAGGAGTGGGAGGTGGAAGGCCTCCTTGATTTAAAAACTCCTTTTACAATATCCCTGTTAGTAATCTTAAGCCACAGAACGTAATTTTCTTTTTTTTTTTTCTCCCTTGGTGTTTTAAAAGCTCAGAAAGAGGGGCGCTTGGGTGACTTAGTCTGTTAAGTGTCCAACTCTTGATCTCAGCTCAGGTCTTGGTCTCAGAGTCATGAGTTCAAGCCCCACATTGGACTGAGCATGGAGCCTACTTTAAAAAGCCTACTTAAAAAAACAAAAAATGAAGAAAAGCTCAGAAAGAAGCAAGGTTAAATAACCAAATGTGACTAAGTATGTAAGTGATTGGAAAGGTTAAAGTAAGATTCCAGTTCACCTCTGTGCTTGCTGCCAGTACCCATAATTCACAGTAGCTGTCCTTAGATCTTCTCTCCTGCAACACAGTGGCCCACTGTTGCCTCCAGACGGCCCTCCGTGTTGCTCGTGGCTAGTGCGTTTACACGTGCACACACCTTGTCCTCTGAGCAGACAGTCCACAGTCCAACCACTACTCCAGTTTGCGCTCCGGAAGGCAGCCCCATATCCTCCTACCCTCACCCCATGAATAGGTTACTGAACTCTGTCCTAACGGTCAGTTGAAGTTTCTGAGTCATAGCTGCCTCCGTTTCTTTATAACATGAAGCCGGTCAGCATCAGGAGTGTAAGGATTAGTGAAATGAGACAGGGCAGAGTCTTTGGATAAAAGTTAAATATTCAAATATAACACATCTGTTTTTCTTCTCCTGCAGCAAACCAAGAGGAAGCTAGATGACGCCAGCAAACGCTTGGAGTTTCTGTATGATAAACTTAGGGAACAGACGGTAAGTTTGTGGGGGAAAAAGGATTCATGATAATCATTTAGCCCTAGTTGCTAGTAAATAAGCACGCCATCAGCATTCGTGTGGAGTGTACTTGGGAGCAAAATTGTGAGGACAGTGGTGGAATGGGCTTTCGCTAACTGAATCATAAATGTCATTTAAATTTGGGGATGAAAGAACAGGATAAGGTGTGTGTGTGTGTGAGAGAGAGAGAGAGATAGAGAGATAGGAGTGTAATTTTAACTCTTCTTATAACAAAGAGTAGAAATATAATCTGGCTTGTATTGGCCCTAAGGTAACTGGCCTTCTGTTCATTTTATATGTGGCTATATTTTTTGCATTTCAACATTCCTCTGCTCCATCCCTCACATCAGTCCCATCAGATAAAAATAACCATTCCTGGGGCGCCTGGGTGGCTCAATGGGTTAAGCCTCTGCCTTCAGCTTGGGTCATGATCCCGGCATCCTGGGATCAAGCCCCAAATCAGGCTCTTGGCTCAACAGGGAGCCTGCTTCCCCTCTCTCTCTGCCTACTTGTGATCTCTGTCAAGTAAATAAATAAAATCTTTAAAAAATAATAATAATAATAACCATTCCTGTCATGCGAGCCAGACCAGAGAAAGTCGATGTAACAGTGAAAGTTCTGTGGTCCCTGGACTGATCCAAAATAAATTCTTCCCTCAAAAGTATGAGCATATAATTTAAGTAATGACATGGGGAAACTACAGATACTATGGTTTTAAGAGATGGTAAGATTCAAGAGCAGTTAAGAATTGATAAGTTGAGTACATGATGATGGCTGTTGTCCTGTGAATGCAGGTAGACCACAGGTTTGAGATCACTGCTGTAGACATGGTTTTCGACTGCTTTGGGTCCTTACTTAGAGCATGATTAAGAACCAAATTCCAAAAAAACCCTTTAAATTCCTTCATATGCATGGGAAAGTTTTAAAAGGTGTGAGCCTGTATCTTAAAGAATTTGAAGAATTAACACTCTTAAGTGGAGAAAGACGTTAGCATTTCAGCTGGGGGAGGAGAGCTGGCTTCTATAAAAAAAAGTTAACTGACTCATACATGTTCATAATTCATAATAATTTCCTTACATAAATCATCTTGTCATGGTTCTGCTTTATAACTTAAAGAGTTGCTTGATCCAAAAAACTATTTCTAGAAAAGCTATATGATTTATTTGCTTTTTTTATGATATTTGTTTCAATCTCCTTTTAAATATCAGGGTTTATGGGAGAGTCTTTCTTAATTTAATTCTTTCTCCTGATTCTGCCTTTGTTTCAGCTTTCACCCACAATCATCAATGGTTTGCACAACATTGCAAGGAGCATCGAATCACGCAACTACTCAGAAGGCCTGACCATCCACACCCACATAGTCAGCACCAGCAACTTCAGTGAGACCTCAGCTTTCATGCCGGTTCTCAAAGTCGTCCTCACCCAGGCCAATAAGCTGGGTGTCTAAAAGGACGTCTTTACTCCCAGCCCATATTGCCATTTTTCCAAAGAAACATATTTTAAGAAATGTTAAGGTATGGACCAGTCCTCATTAGCATGTTTCCATAGCAGCCAGTCAAGAGCATTTACACTATTTCTGCAGATATACTCACCTTAGAACTGCTCAAAACCCAGGTGCTTTCTTTTAATCTTTTATTGCCCATGATGATTTTCCTATTCTGCAAATAGTGTATTTCCTGGATTACACATAGTGTGTTTTCCTGAAGTATTCTGATTAAATGTGGTTTTTAAAACCTCAGTATACTTTTTGGAAAAGGAGCATCTGGTTATGCATAAAGCAGAGCTAAAACTAATTTTCATTCATGTCCTCCCTGCTTCCTCTATGTCAATCAGATTAAAGTGTGTAATCCTATTTTATGTGTATGTAGTCTTTTTTAAAAACAGCTGCTCACAGTTTAGTTTAATCCCTATTTTTTGTGTCTTTGGCTTTACTCGAGTTCTGAACAAATAACCAAATCTAGAGGTTGCTACCTAGATTTTAGCAAAGATTAATGAAGAGTGGGATCACTAGCTTTAAATACCTATTGGGAAAATGAGCATTTTTGTTCTGTGGAATGCATTGGACTTTTTTGTATTAATAAATGTTTTTGATATTCTGTTTGAGTTTTAAGATTGAATTATCTCCATTTTACATTTAGAAATTTGTCCACTTTTTAAAAGTCACCCAGAGCTCTGAAGTGTAAATTTAGAAGGAAAATTTTAATTTCTGTCATCCTCCTGAATCAAAGGCAGACATTTTTCAGCCAGTTTTTCTGTCAAGTGATTTTATGATAGTTTGTCCTAAGAACAAGCAGTGTGGCAGGGGCACCCGGGTGGCTCAGTCGGTTAAGCGTCTGCCTTCGGCTCAGGTCATGATCCCAGGGTTCTGGGATCAAATCCTACATCGGGCTCCCTGCTCAGCGGGACGCCTGCTGCTTCCCCTTACACTACCCTGCTTGTATTCTCTCTCTTGTTGTCTTTCTCTCTGTGAAATAAATATAATCTTTAAGGGAAAAAAAAAAAAAAACCCAGTGTGGTAAACAAATGATGATGGTCGCCAGAGAATCTTGAGAATCAGACACTAGTAAGTCTTCACTGGGGCATTATATAAGTTGACGTAAGTAGGCTGGGCAGCTAGAAGATAAACATCGTAACTACCGTGGAGCTGCTTGCCCGGGAGTTAGACTGGTTCCAGTAAGAGCGGTGAGTGAGGAAGAGCAGTTTATAGCTCGTCAGGCTTTGTACCCCCTGAGTGAAACAGTCTGCGAGAACCTCTCGTTTCCTTTTGGGGGGTTGCCTGTTTGCCAAATAGAACCCCTCTTTAAAATGAATCATTCTGTGTTTAGCTCTGAATCGTTTTATAACTAAAAAAGGAGGACCATGATAGCATGTGTGAACAGTGGACCCCAGGACGGGCGCGCTCTCCCAGCCCCCGCCTTCAGTCCCCGGGGCTGCAGGTGCCCAAGTCACTTCTGCGACTCACTGAAATGAGTGGCTGCTGAGTGCCGGGCGGTGGGGTCAACCCCAGGCCCCATGCAGACCACAGGCTGGCCTCTAGCAACTTTTTTCATCTATTGCCCTTATAGTTAGGGTGTGTTTTATGTTCACCCTGATACAATAATGGCATAATTGGCAACTTTTTATGAAAAAACAAATTCCCAAAAGATGACAAACGAGTAGGTGGCAGCAGAGCCCTGGTCAACCCGAAGGTTTCACAAGGACGAGCGTAAAAACACACCGTCCCCGACGGCTGAGCCGCCGTTCTCTCTCCTTTTTCAACACAGCATTGAGATATTTCCCCCTGCTGTGGAGACCTTCTTCCACGTGGCTTCTAACCTTGGAGAAGTTCCACATAAATGGCTGGTGGGAGGAGGAGCCGGACCCAACATGCTGTGTTGTCTCCGAAGTACAAAGATAAAGGGAGATTGTTGAAAGAGCATAGTCTGTTTTCTTGAAAAGAGGAACAACTTTCAAAAAGTTTTCTTTTAGTGAGAGTAGAGAAAAAAGGTCTTACTTTCATAAATGAGCCTGTTTTTAACATTTTCAACTCCAAAGACATTGCCCTGTATACCTGCGCAGGTCGGGCGCCTATGTATGAAGGGATTCTTGTGCAAAGTCACCGATCTGTTCAGTTTGGGGAAATCACAGCCATACCTCTGCCACTATTTCATGCACCGTGATGGGTCCTTCTTCTGAATCCCTGATTAGCTCAGTTTTGCCCTTATATTGGTGCTTTTTAATTCTTTCACTGACGTAATTTTAAAACAAGGAAAGGCATGTGAGGGAACCTGGTAGGTGGGGCTGGCTGTCCGGCCAGGAGATGTGTCGCCTCTGGGAGATGCTGCTTCAGATGGCACCTGCTCTTATGGCCCTTCGTGGGGTGGATGTGTCTCGGGCCGCGTCTGAGGATCCTAGATGTAATCGGACACGAGCCGCTGGAGGCAGTTGTGCGGGTGGACAGCGTGGCAGCAGGGGAAGCGGCACCGCCACTCTACCCGTGACTTGGCAGCCCAGTTCAGAAAACTCCGTGTGCCCTGGAGGGCAGAAAGAGCAGAGTTCCTGGCAACCAGATGTGCCCCGATTAACACCTGCCTGACAGGTTGACGAAGGGGTGGTGACTGGCTAACACTTTCCTGATAACCATGTGTCTCCCGAGCCAAATTTAGGTTCGCCTAAGAGTGACCACAAGGCCACCTGTCGCCTCTCGCGCTGTGGTGGTGACATCATTTGGAAGAGTCTTGAAGGTTCTGCGAGCGGTGTACGCACGTCTGTGTCCGCACATGCATAAGGATGCGTGTGTCCCTCTTTATCCCGCTGCTGTGGCGGCGGCGTTCCCAGGCAGCGCCCCTGCGGGTCTCTGGGTGTCCGTCACATGCTGATGTGTCCCAGGTGGCCTCTCGAATGACTGCGTCGGTGACACGGACGGTTTATGCACAGAAAGTCTTAACTGTTGGGTCTGACGGATGAATAGGACAAACCTCTCAACCAAGATAGGTGACAAGAAGCCGCACTGGCTCTCCCTGCTCCAACCCCGGAGGCCGGGGCTACGGCGCGCACCCGAGCCTCGCGGGGCTCAGACTGTACCGTCCTTTGGTTTCCAGCTGCTCGCTCTTCAGGCCCCGCAGGGAGAAGTGGTGGGATGTGTGGGTTTAAAGTGAGTGGTGTAGATCTTGGAAAAGGTAATGAAATCTAGCAAAAGAGAACAGACCTTTTTAAAAAAGATTTGTTTATTTATTTATTTATTTGAGAGCGAGCGCGGCGGGGAGGGCCAGGGGGAGGGAGAGAGAATGTCCAGCAGACTGGCGTGCTGAGCGGGAGCCCCAAAAGGGGCCAGAGTCGAATCCACAACCCTGAGATTATGACCGGAGCCAAAATCAAGAGTGGGCACCAACCGATGGAGCTCCCAGGCGCCCCGGAAATAGGCTTTGGTATAACTGTGGTACAGGGCCTTTGCATTCTGGATTCATGTTTCCAGAGATCGGCTGAAGTATTATTTAGCAAATAGTGTTAATGTCGTTCGTCGGAAACACCTGGAATGACTGTGCAGAGACCTCATTACTCAGTAATATCTCAGGTCTCTCATGAGGCTGTGCTCTCCCTTGAAGCTGAATTCTGACGGTCCCGGACCTAGAAGGTAGTCGTTCATCGGGCAGGCCTGTTCCTGCTTTTACTGCTGTGTCTTACAATTCCCGGTCCTGTGACCTTTCTAAAACCACCTCTTGCGTATCAGTGGGTTCACGCTCTGCAAACATGGGGGGAAGGGGGATGGCTTCAGAAGCCTTGTGAAATAGAGGAGACCTTTCTACTTCAAAAAATATATAAGAGTTTGTTGGGGTTTTGTCTATATGAAGTAAATCCTAATGAACTTTGTATCTCAAACATCTACCATTATCTGGGTTACACCTTTAAAGGCATTTGCACTTCCCAGCTCTAGAGGGTAGCATTTTCACATTGTTATTGACGGTTTCTTTACCTCAATAGGTATTTGTAAAGGACTTCATGTAGTTCAGTAGGAAGACATCCTGTCCAAACGTGTGTGTGTTTCCAGGTAGGCGATGTAAAATGAACCAGTAGGGAGCCTACCATAGGAATGCAATGGATTCAAATTTGATTAAAAGAGGAAAGTTCCAGACTTCTTTTTTTTTTTTTTGATAAGTAAAAGGGTAATGAGTATAATATATAATTCAAGGGAACCATTAAGGCTTATTTGGTTAATGATGAGAAATCATTTCATCTTGTACTTTGTCCAGTAAAGGAACTCCCCCACTCTAGGACTAGACTGTGGAATTAAATATCAAAACAGACTTCCATAGTAAAGAAGGAAAGCAGCATTTCCTACAAGTGACCTAAAAGTAACTTCCTTTCCCTCTGGCTATGTCTCCAAGTAACCCATGACTTTCCTGACCCTTTTTTGCCTGAAGAGTCTTTGGGAGAGAACAAGTCAGTTTTAACAGGCAAAGATCAAGTCCACAAAGAGTTCTCTCCTGGGGCTTGCTGCTTGGACACCCTAAAGGGACCTCACCTTTCCTGGAGCTGAGTACTTCGTTCCCTCTCAGTCCTCATTTCAGCCCAGGGAGCTAAGCTCTTCATTCCAGTTACTGGGGCAGCTGGGAAGCAGGAGAAGCCACATTTGAACCCAGATCACAGCCTAATGAGCACATTCTTCCACAAAACCAATTGTTCCCAAAGTAACCACTGCGACAACAAAAACGCATTCTGCTTTCTGATTTCGTGCTTTTCCCTCCTATTAGTTTGCAGAGACCTGGCATTACCCATAAACAAGGGATGTGGTTATGATAAACGGATAAACTTACTGAACATTGTGTATTGGCTTCTTTTGAGGCAGGTTCTCTTTACATGCTGGGGAAGTTGGCTCCTGGCAGTCCAAAGCCTACCTCTCCTCTGCTTGTGTTCCATCAAGGGGAGAGGAAACCTCTCACAATACCCAGTTATGAGTTATGGCTCGCAACAACAACTCCAGTTGTTTCCATGCGGGTCTCACGCTCAACACCTGAGTTCTGTGCCCAGAGGGACGGGATGCTGGAGTTGGCTGTGCCAATCCAGTGTGCCCACCCTAGTGTGAACACAGCGATTTGAAGCCCCACTAGAACCCCATGGATTAGTTCCGCCAACGGAAGATGCAATTTAGAGAAGAGGGGGTAGAGAACAAGCTGAAACAAGCCCTTACCTATACCGGAGGGGAAGCCCTTGGTGGTCACAGTAAAAATTTTCAGGGCACCGGTCTGAGAGTCAAGAAACGGTTTCAGTGTCTTCCCCGCCCCTTCCTGTCAGCCAAATGCCACTGCTTTCTGCCTCCATAGCCCTGTTTGTAAAATGAGGGGGTAGGACTAGATGATTTCTAGTTTCACTTCCAGCTCTGGAACTCTGTTACCCGTCTACCTCTCCCACAGCATCCTTGTATACTCACTGCAAGACCTCAGCACGAATGGAAAACATTCGGGTAAGCACCGAAGCTTTGAAGAAAGATGACGGAAGCAACTCAGGCCTATTTATTTTTGGATATTTTACTCCTTCTGTAGAATTAATTTCACTGCTAATCAGGAGAAAGAACAATGCAGCACGTCCCTTGGTTGGAAATAAGTAAGGAGGCATTTAAAAAATTGGTTTTCTAATTTGAGGACTTGGACTAAATACATTTGCTTGGCCTTGAGGTCTTTAGTAGTGAATTCCCTGCTATAATGCTCTGTAGTCCCATGAAGTAACCGTTCTGCACACCTGTTTCCCACGCCAAGAATAGGCCACGCTTGACCACACAGGAACTCAACAAACGAACTTGGTTTTTTCCTCTGGTGCGGCAAATCTGGGCCACCCCTTTGACATTCCTGAACTCTATTTACAAATGCCCCCTCCCTGCCTGAGAACAACAGGGGCCTTTGCCTTTTCAGAGGAGCCTGTGGTCACTGATGCAGCAGGGAGAGAAAGAGGTCTTTGAAACAGAAACAACCACGCAGCTAATGCTGAGAAGGAAGTAAGAGCTTCTCTATGTTTCTCTGCCCTTGGAAACCAAAGTAAGGATCATAGAAGAAAATGGGGCGGGTGTTGCGGCGGGGCAGAGGAACTGGAGAGTTGGAAGACACGTGGGTGAAAAGCTCGTCAATACTGTCTTTCTTCTGCGGCAACAATAGGGCCGTTCACTTACCTCAGAGAGCTGGGCTTTCGCAGCAGGAGAGAGAGACAGCGGAGAGGAGTTCACTTTGGTTTGTGCATCTTGTTTTTAGCCAGATGTTGGTCGGGGGGTGTGGCGTAGATATTCACGAATGTTAATGCAGCTGGGCCTCGACAGCTGGCTAGTGACTCCTCCGTAGCGTTCGCTGAAGTCTGTGGCGTCCCTCCTTCCTGCATTTGATCTCCGTCCGGCTTCCCGACCGGACCTTGAGCTCCGAGAGCACAGCCGCACACTGTCTGTGGGGCTGAGCTTAGGGCTTGGCTTCCAGAAGGGGCTCGATGAATAGATATTGAGTGGAAGAATGTCTTGTGATTCAAGGGGACTTGGAAAGCTGCAAAGGGCAACCAAAAAGACAGGTTTGGGTTGGTCTCAGTGTTCGGTGCATTTTCAAGTATATGCTCTTAACCTAAGAATTAGGAAGTAAAGGCCCTCAGATGGCCTGGCCATCTCCCGTGCCTAGTGTCCTCCTGCCAAACTGTAGCACTCTGTTAAGGGTGCTCAGGAAATGTGGGAAGTCTTAAGTAAAAAGGCTGGGGGTTTTGTTGAAGGAAAACTCCTCACATCCATCACATCCAGAGAAATAGAATCATTCATTTTATACGAGCAGGTGCCCCCCTCTTCACTGCTATAAAATCTCAATGAGAAATTTTTCCAGTCCATTTAATCTAGAAAAGGGGAAGCCAGCCCTTCTGTGACTAGAGCAAACTGAGAAGACTAGTTTTCTTTCTCTCTCTCTTTTTTTTTTCCTAAGATTTTATTTATTTATTTGATAGAAAGCGAGGTCACAAGTAGGCAGAGAGGCAGGCAGAGAGAGGAGGAAGCAGGCTCCCCGCTGAGCAGAGAGCCCCATGCGGGGCTTGATCCCAGGACCCTGAGATCATGACCTGAGCCGAAGACAGAGGCTTAACCCACTGAGCCACCCAGGTGCCCTCTCTCTCTTTTTTTTAAGATTTTATTTATTTGACAGAGACAGAGATAGAGAGGGAACACAAACAGGGGGAGTGGGAGAGGGAGAAGCAGGCCTTGCGCGGAGGATGCCGGGCTCGATGCGAGCCTTGATGTGGGGCTCCATCCCTGGACCCTCAGACCATGACCTCAGCGGAAGGCAGACACTTAACAACTGAGCCCCCCAGGGGCCCTGAGAAGCTAATTTTCTATCAAGCCACGGTGCTCCAATCTCTCAAAACCAACCTTCTAGTCATCTTGGAGGCAAACTCCCCAACTTCATGCTCCCCCAAAACTAATGGAAAGCCTGTGAGCGGTGTTCTCACACGGAGGCACACAAAGATTATTTATATTTGAAATTGTTTTCACTGCATCACATCCAAAAGGCAATGTCCCCTCCCACCCCCTGTACTTCCCCGCGGGCTGCAGGGGGCATCTCTTCCTGGGGCCCGGGAGGGGCCTTGAGTGACTGCGTCGGACGAAGCCGGCCACTGGCTCTGTTTCGCGTTCCCTGCTGCCGCTACAGTTTGTTCTTGGAACAACCTACCCACCCTGTTCTGCTTCTTTCCCAGTCGGGTTCCCCAAATGCACCCCGGCTTCCAGGCTGGGCAGGTTTCGCGATGGTGTTGAGTCCACCTGTCTAGGGTGAGTAGAGAATAATGACAAACCCACGACGTGCTGTACGTGCTCGTCAATGACCGAGACGGTGACTCACCTGGTGCAGGAGCCCGCCCCGGCCACCAGGCACCGGCTCACGGTCTTCTTCAGCTAAACCGGACCCTATCCTGTGTGATTTCAAACTCCTGGGAAGGTCCCGTCCAGGAGACCTCAACCTCCTCAGCACCCGTGCACCTTTGACCTCCACATCCCCAGCAAGGCCACTTCTGTAACCCCATGGCCACATTTTGGAATGGACCATTGGAGACTCTTCTCCTGAGGTCAGTCTTTGGTCCCAAATCCCGCCCTTGGAGCGCAGTGCCTGCTGCTTCCTTCATTCTTGTCGCCGAACAAACAGCTACTCTTCGGCTACTTTCAAGACCTCGTGGCCTTCGATTCCTCTACTACATGAGCTCTTGGCTTCCTTCTGGTCACATCTCGTTCCCCCTCCTGGACTTGCACAAACTTCTCTCTCACTACCACCACCGTGACCTGGCTCTCCTGCGCCCCCATCAAGTCCCCACCCTACTTCACCTCAGATGTTCCATCAGGCTGCCGAGTGATGTTGTCGAACCCTAACTGCGCAGACCGAAGCCATTATGAGCTCGGAGCATCCACTCTTAGTTGGGTCCTCAGTTTGGCTCACCAGCCTTGTAAGGGTCCTTGGTCAGCTTCTCTTTTGTCCCGCTCAGCAGCTCTGGAAGCCTCCATCACTTTTCTCTAGCTCTCTACCAAATTCCCACCATGCGTACCCTGCAGATGATCCAACCCTCCCTTCAGAAGAAATGGGCCATCAATGGCATCCCCCCTCACTTGACTGATTCTAGAAGCTTTATCTGCCCTCGTCTTCATTTTCTTCCAGTCTCCAAGAACAAGCTGTCTCTCTGCCCAAAGTGCAACCCAACCTGCTTAACCCTCTCCCCAACCCTAGGAAACCAGCTCCATCGAGCAACCCATTCCTTGTGGTTTTAAGCTTTGACCTTTCAGTATCTTTCCACGAGCCAACAAGTGTGCTCAAATCCCTCTTAACTGAACACTCAGACACACACTCAGTTTTGCTTCTCCATCCTTCTCTTCACTGCCAAGCTTCTTGGAAAACTGATTTATATCTATGTGCTACGCTTATCTCCTCCTCCATATTCTTAAATTTCTGTTCCCATATCTCACTGGAAAGGCCTTGGTAAGGGGTCAGCAATGACCTTTGTATGTAGTGGGCTCCTCATTCTCCCTCCTCCACAGCTTCTCTGTCACATTTGGTTTTGTGAATCCTCTCCCACATTTTGCTGATTCTCCTACCTCTTTCATCTTCTCAGTCTACATCAGGGGCTTCTCTTTCTTTTCTTTTTTAAATTTTATTTATTTATTTGACAGAGCGAGATCACAAGTAGGCAGAGAGGCAGGCAGAGAGAGAGGGGGAAGCAGGCTCCCCGCCAAGCAGAGAGCCCGATGCAGGGCATGATCCCAGGACCCTGAGATCATGACCTGAGCCAAAGGCAGTCGCTTAACCCACTGAGCCACCCCAGTGCCCCTTCTTTTTCTTTTTTTTAACTTGCTCTTGCTTCTTCTGTCCCAGTCTCCAAAACGATGATGAGAATGATAACGGCGATGATGATGATGGTTAATATTTATGGGCTCCTACATGCTAGACTCTGTGCTAATCCTTAGTTGCCACGAGAATGCTATAAAGTACGTATTATTATCCCTATTTTACAAAAATGCTCACAAGCACAGATTTAGTATCTTAATAAATGACGCTGTCTTTCACTTGAATCCTAAATCCAGAGAGCCAAAAAGAACCCTGGTTTTTTTCCTTCTCTTTCATGCTCAATTACGCATGTAGTCCTACTGGTCTTCTGTGCCAGTCTCTGTGGGTTTGCCGCTGCTCTCCATTGCCTCTTCTCCGGAATCTGTGCCTGTGCCTTTCTTCAGATCCTCCCCATCACTTGATCAGACTCTGAAAATAGTGCCCTAACTGGGCCTCTTGCCTTCAGTCTTTCCTTTCTCTACCTCCAATCCAGTCATTTTCCACACTTTCTCCAGAGTGGCCTTTCTTAATGCAAATTTGATCAGATTATTATGCTGCATAACACCTTTCCAAGTCCCCTCACCTGCCACATACTCTTCCCGCACGACATTCCCGAGACCTGTCTACCTTCATGCATGCCCGCGGCATGACATTTCAGCTTCCCATCCCACTGTCTCCCTGCTTGCACTTCCGATATTCCAGACATCTCTCTAGATGCCAAATGAAAAAGCTTTTGCTTGCCCTACTTTCTCTGCCTGGAATGTCGTCTGCCATATTTGTCTAATAAACCACTCATCCTTCCAGACTGTGCTCTCTCCAATATGGCAGCCAGGAGACACACGTGGCTCTTAAGCACTTGACACATGGCTAACCTGAATTTTAAGATGTGCTCTGCTGTAACTATAAACAATGGATGTTGAAGGTACAGTGTGGGGAAAAAAGTGTAAAAGTCTTAATAACTTCATATTGATTACACAGTGAAAATATAAGATTTTGGGTAGACTGGGTTAAAGAAACTATTAAATTTATTTTTTCTACTTTTTTAATGTGGCTACTGGAAAACCTTATACACGTGGCTTGAGTTTGTGGTGTGCGTGTTATTTCTACCAGATAGCGCTCCTTGAAAATTCTCACTTGGCAAATTTAACCAAGGAGACAAAAGACCTGTACACTGAAAACCACAAAATGCTGCAGAGAAAAATTTAAGAAGACACATAGAGAGACATCCCATATTTATGGATTAGAGATTTAAGATTGTTAGGATTCAATACTAACCAAAGTGATTACAATCCCTATCAAAATCCCAGTGCAATTTTTTGCAGAAAGGGAAAAATCTATCCTAAATTCATATGGGATCTCAACAGATCCCAAATGGCCAAATAAAAAAGAACAAAGTTGGAGGTCTTATACTTCTTGATTTCAAAATGTGTTACAACGCTAGAGTAAACAAAACAATGTGGCACTGGCATAGAGACAGACATACAGACCAATGGAAGAGAACAGAGAATCTAGAAATAAATCCTCGAGTATATGGTCAAATGCTCTCCACTAAGGGTGCCAAGATCATTCAATAAAGAAAGAAGATTCTCCTCAACAAATGGTGTTTGGAAAACTGAATATCTACATGCAAAAGAATGAAGTTAAACCCTCATCTTACACTAGATACAAAAATTAACTCCAAATGGATCAAAGACCTCACTATCAGACCTAAAACTAAAAAAGTCTTCGAAAAAACAGGGGGAAAGCTTCATGACATTGGATTTTACAGTGCTTTCTTAGATACGATACCAAGAGCTCAGGTAACAAAAGTAAAAATGGGTAAATTGGACTATATCAAAATTTATATATTTATATATCAAAATTTAAAACTTCTAAGCATCAAATGACACAATCAACAGTGAAAAGGCAAACTTTGGAATGGGAGAACGTATTTCCAAACCATTTAATCTAATAAGGGGCTAATATCCAGAGTATATAAAGAGCTCTTATAACCAAACAACAACAACAAAAAACTCGATTAGAAAATGGGCAGGGGTGCCTGGGTGGCTCAGTGGGTTAAGCCTCTGCCTTTGGCTCAGGTCATGGTCTTTCCTGGGATTGAGCCCCAGGTTGGGCTCTCTGCTCAGCGGGAAGCCTGCTTCCTCCTCTCTCTGCCTGCCTCTCTGTCTACTTGTGATCTCTCCCTGTCAAATAAATAAAATCTTAAAAAAAAAAAAAAAAAAGAAAATGGGCAAAGCACTAGGATAGATGCTTCTCCAAAGATGACATACAAAGGGCCATCAAGCCCATGAAAATATGCTCAACATCACTGACTATTAGGGAAACACAAATCAAAACCACAGTGAGGTATTACCTCACACCCATTAGGATGGCTGTAATCTTAAAAAAAAAAAAATAAAATCCAAAAAACAAAACCAAAAATCCCTAAGAAAAATAACAAGCATTAGGATGTGGGGAAACTGGAACTCTCACACATTGTTGGTGGCCATGTAATTGTTGCTGCTGCTGCTACAGGAAACAGTATGGTGTTCCCCCCCAAAATTAAAAACAAAATTACCATAAAATCCATCAATAGTACTTCTGTGTATAGATCCAAAAGAACTGAAGTCAGTTTCAAGGAGATAGTTGTACCCCTATGTTCATAGTAGCATTATTCACAGTAGCTAAAAGGTAGAAGCAACCCAAGTGTCATTGTAGGATTAATGGGTTGGCAAAATGTGGTATATACCACAATGGGATATTATTTGGGCTTGAAAAGGAGGAAAAGTCTGACACATGCTACCACCTGGATGAACCTCGATGACATTGTGCTAAGTGAAATAAGCCAGCCGTACAGAAAGACACACACTGTCTGATTCCACTTATATGGAATATCCAGCGTAGTCGAACTCATAGAAACAGGAAGTACAATGATGGTTGCCAGGCTAGGGAGAGGGAAAAGTAGGGTATTGTTGTTTAATGAGCATAGAGTTTTAGTTTTGCAAGTTGAAAAAGGTCTGGAGATTTATATATTTATTTTATTATTATACATTTGACAGTACTAAACCAAGCATTCAAAAATGGTTAAGATTTATGCATATTTTACCACAAATTAAAAAAAAAAACTAAAAATCAAGTTAAAAAATCCTACTCAGGGGGCACCTGGGTGGCTCAGTGGGTTAAAGCCTCTGTCTTCGCCTCAGGTCATCATCTCAGGGTCCTGGGATGGAGCCCCGCATTGGGCTCCCTGCTTGGCAGGGAACCTGCTTCCCCCTCTATCTCTCTGCCTGCCTCTCTGCCTACTTGTGATCTCTGTCAAGTAAATAAAATCTTTTAAAAAATAAATTAAAAAATAAAAAATAAATAAAAAGACCAACTTCTTAAAAAAAAAATCCTACTCAGCTATTACCCCTCCCCTTACACTATTACTTCCTTTGTGCCTCCATTTCATCTTGTACGTATCACATTTTTGGTAATGACTTGTTTGACAGGATAAAGCTTACTATCCCATTTGCCCCCAGTAAGGGGTGAGAGGAACACTCATCCAGTTCTGGGATGTTGACCAGAAGCTAAGAAAATATACTGAAGTCTTTTCTGAAGACCTTAGATGGGAAAAGGGACAGTAGCCTTGATGGCATAAAATGCTACCGGGGACAGTCATTAGACAGTCATTATCAGCAAGAGTATATCTGATACATGCAGAGTTTTCTCTCTGAGATTGGATCTGAAAGAACCATTTTCCTTCAATCTTCCTTTTGTAGGCAGGATCTGAAAGACCTCAACAGCTCTGCCCTCGACCCACAACACATACCGACATCCCCCTCTCTACACTAAGCCCAACCTGCTGACATGACTGGCCCCACCCAGTCGGACTCATTGGAGGAAAGAGAGGAAGAGGTTCGTTCAAGACACATTCAAGACAGAGTGGCTTACCCTATAGATAATGTACCCGGGGTCAAGTAAAGAACTATTTCGGTGCTTCTCCTGGACTCCGGGTATGTATGCTTGATGTCTAACAAATTTTGTTTTTCTTCTGATCATGGACTGGACCTTCCTGCCCTTCCTCGGTCATCGCCAAGAGGTTGCAATTGTTTGATCTGTCCTCCTTCCCAGATGAGGAGCCCCTTCAGGGCAGGGACTGAACCTTATTCATCCTTGTATCCCCAGTGTCCACTGGCCCTGGCACATAGCAGGTGCCCAATACATCCCAAACGACTGAATGGTTAGACTGAGTGTGGGTGGAATCGTTACAATAACCCAGGGATTTTCGGCCAAGTCACTAGTCCACCCCTGAAAGGACAGTCTGGATTACAGACCCGCAGGCAGAACTGTTGTGCCCGAGTTTTTGCGTCTGAGAGACCACCAAGGAGCCAAGCACCGATGCAATCACATGAGGGTTTATTTGACAAGCTTAAGCTTGGGCCCAAGTATACCCGACACAGTGGAGTAGGGACTTGGACCCCGAGCCAGATTACAGTCAGAGTTTTTAAAGGCAGAGTAGGGGTGGACTCGGTGGTGGGTGAGGACAAAGGGGGTTATGGATGATGTAAGTCTCTAAGGAATTTTGGAAGAGAGGTCTCCAGGACTTTGAGGGGCTAGCTGTTGTCTGAGGAAAAGGTTATTCATTACCAATAATAAAAATCTTCTTGTGATTCCCTTTAGATGTATATCAGTGGGTCATATACTTGGGAATGATTCTCGACATTATCTTGGAGGTTTAGAGATAAAGTTTCCTAAAGGAATTGTGAGAGTAGACTTACAGGATTCTGGTCGGACCTGTCGGGGTAGGGGTCGGTCAGGCTAGGATTGTCCTTAGCAAAATCTCAAGGTGAGGGCAGTTAAGTCCCCAGGGGAGAGCCACTCTGTCTGTTTCAAGGGCTTGTCAATAGGTGAGCAATTTTAATGATTTTCTTCTCCCTCTGTTTCCCACATCAGCTAAACTTGAGGTGGGATGGCCTTAACTTTCTCGGCCTCCACAAGAACGTGGGTGGGTGGGCTGGGAAGGAGGGGACTCACGTGGGGGAAAAGTGGTTCATCAGAAAGCCCAGGTTGAGTGGCCAATGACACCGACACCCTCTAGATTCATGTTCTGTCACAATGTCATTGTTTGGTGCCAACAGTGCGCGGCTGGTCACCAGGAAATTTCCTTCCGTCCGGGGATTTCAGCTCCATCTGAAGCGCCACCGAAACGGTGCCCCAGTGGCCCCGAGTCCAGAGCAACACCTGCTCCCTTGTAAAGCGGACATCTCCGTGTGTGGCTGATCCGACGGGCTCGGGGGTGACTGTCAGACGCTGGAGTTCTGCCCTTTCAGGCCGTCAGCTCTTTGTAGTCTGCGGCCCTTTCCCAGACTCTAGGATTCCTAACAAGGGGTGACCTAAACGGCAGCTTTATATGTGGACACAACGGTTACGTATGTGGTTATTAGTGGACATAGTGAGGCTCCTTCAAACTCACAGAACTCACTTCAAACTCACTTCAAACTCACAAAGTAGCTCCGCTCCCGGGAAAGGAACCTGCGTCCGGAGGGCCCCGCGGGGTCGCCCCGACGTCCAGTTCCGAGGCCTTCCCCTGCTTCCAGGCTGGAGGCGCGGCCGGTGCCCTTCGCGTTGCCACAGCGGCCCCCGCCGGCCCCGGACGCACCCCCCACGCGGACGGCACACGCGGCGGCTCGGCGCGGCCCCCGGAGGCGCAGGAGCCGCGGACGCACCGGGGCGCGGGGTCGGGGCAGCCCCGGGCGGCGGGGGCCGGAGAGCGTCTTCCTCCCGGGCCGCGGGGTGCGGACGGGCCGGAGCGGCGCGGACCCTCCCCCCGCCCCCCCCGCCCCCCCCCGCCCCCGCTTCCTCTCCCTCCCGCCCAGCCCGGCCCGCGGCGCTGCGGTGACCCGCCCGCGACAGACGCCGGCGCCGGGACCCGCATCCTGGGTCCGCGCGGGAAGCCCGAGGCTGCGCGGAGGAAGCAGGGAAGGGGCGGGGCGGGCCGCGGAGGCGGGGCGGGCCGGGGAGGCGGGGCGGGCCGCGGAGGCGGGGCGGGTCGGGGAGGCGGGGC
>NW_022630995.1:716266-770336 GCF_010015895.1 Lontra canadensis
TGCAGGGATGGCGAGAGGGTGAGGAGTCTTGGGGAATCCATGGAAATCTTTTCCCCCTTCATGTGAGCTCCATGTGAAAAAGAGCAGTGGGGCTGTTTGCTTTCGAAGTCCAAAATGTTGCCTTAGACACGTGCTGGTCAGATGACTGTCCTGTGCCGGCCAGAGGCAGAGACCAGCCGGGGCGGCTGTGCTGAGTCCCCGGCTCTGCAGGGTTATTTTCAGGGGCAGCCCTGGCGCCCTGAGCCACCCTGTTGCCCCTGTCACCACCTCCGCCCAGTTCCATCCAGGAGACCTCGGCCTCGCCTGTCTCCAGGCATTCTGGCTATCGGTTTCCAGAAATGTCAGGGACTTTTCTGGTTTCTAAGTGTCATCTGAGTCCCCTAAATGTGTCCTGTGGTGACGTCATGGCTTTTATTTTCCTCTTTGGACTGTGCAGGTCTAAGGCGTGAAGAGCCGGGATTGGCTCCCTTCTCCCATCCTGCCTGGGGGCAGACGTGGCCATCAGTGAGACCTTACAGGAATTCCCCGGTGAGGGCTGGACTCTCCAGTGGGGTTTAGGCTCTGGGGAGGAAGCAGTCTGGGGGCTGGGGGCCTCCAGAGAGGCTGGTCTGCTGAAGCCTGTGCCGTTCTGAGAGGTGCCTGAGGAGGACCTGTCTTCTGTCAGGGGTTCCCTTCTGTCTTGGAGTTGACGTGCCTCCATGACTTGGGGTGGTCTGGATGTCTTTGTGGGTTGTGCTGCTTTTTCTGTCGAGTCTCTGAAGTTGTTGGGGAGCTCAAGAAAGTATTGGCCTCAGACTTCTGCCTTGCCTCCCCGTTTTCTAGGGTGATGGCTCGGGAGAAAGACCTGTCTGCACATGAACCCCTGCTCTCCCACTCACCTTCTACATGACCTGGGACAAATGAACATCTCTAAACTTCAGCTTTCTTGCCTGTAAAATGGGTGTGTCCGTACCTCTTGCTTACCGGTTTGGGAGAGTTAAATTTGAGATTTCGTGTAAATCACAGCACAGTACCTGGCCCTTGGTTGGTACTCCCTGATTATTAGCTGCCGTCGTTATTGGTCCTGATGTTGGCTCGTTTTCTTCAGTAGAAGGGGAAGATACCCTCTCGCAGCACAATGAACTCTGCATTGGCACAGAACTTGGCTTTGTTGCCTCTCTTGCCTGGAAAAGATTGCTTTGGCTTTGGAAGCAAAGGTTCTTTCTCAAAGTTTCCAAAGAGAAATGAACACAAGTCTCTCCTAGTCCTTCCTCCCCCTGCCTCTCCCCATCCTCCATCCCTGCCCTTTCCTTCCCTTAGATTTTCTATCTTCCCTCTTTTTCCTCTAAAAGGTCACTATTTCATAGATAAGCATCTTTTGTCTAGCTGACAACTTGCCTGGTCCTTAATGTTTTCTTGAGCACAACCAGTTACAATGGCTATAGAAACAGGGCCCACTTATTTCTCGAAATCTCTTAGGGTCTTAGTTTTTACTTGGTTTTTCCTTCCATCCGTATCTTGAGTCATGTTCAAACAAACAAACAAACCATCTTAATACCCAGTTAAACTACTAAAAAACCAAAAAACAAAAATTAAACCCTGTAATTCCCAGTCCATTGTTGCAACTCCTGCATTTTTAATAAATGGGCAGACGCTAAGCGCTTCCTCACTCAGGGCTGGCGTCCGGCAAAACCGGAGAATAGAGTATGCTTTGGCTGACGTCACAGTCCTAACAAGAATAAATATAGGTTTGAGGTTAACATTATTAACTCAGTTTTTTCTAAGACTGGTCAAGGTCACTGCAGACTGTACTGTGACCTTGTGCTGCGGAGTAGAAACCTGGGCCCGAAGCCCGGCACCACCCGCTGGTTCAACTTCATACATGTCCCCTTCCAGCTTGGGAGCCCCGTCCCCATCTGTCCGTGGAAGGGGGACAGGAACACTGCGCTGAAAGTTGTTTGAAGACCTGGAGGGCCTACGAAAGTGCCTGCCAGAGAGTAGACACCCAGTGCTATCGACTGCCATCGCCCCCCGGGATGGGGGGCTGGCCCTGGCATCGTCCTCTGTCTGGGGCTTGGAGCACTTGTGGCTCGCACAAAAGACGCAGCCTTTAAATCCAGACGTCCAACCATGACCTTGCTGTAGCATTTTTGTTCTTGCCTTGCCCCGCTTTGCGGACGGTACACAGTTAAAACAATTGCCTGGAAGAGCTGCTGATCCATTTACAAAAGGCGAACAGCCGTGGTGGCTCCTTAGGGTTCTGTAAAACACAGCACCGTCTTTGGGTGACGTTATTCTCGCCGAGTGTTTGTTTTGACGTGCGGCAGTTTCTGGCGTGCAGCCTGCCTGTGGCTGCTGGGATGCATAGTTTTGCTAGCCCCGAGGTTAAGAGCGTGGGGGCTTTGGAGTGAGGGTCTGGGATCAGCACCCAGTTCCACCCCCAGCAAGTTCAGCCGTGGGCTGATCACTCACCCTGCTGACCTTAGTGTCCCCAAGTGCACAGTGAGGTTAAGTGAGAGCCCCGCAGTAGGCCATCAGGTTGTGGCGGGAGTGAAATGAAACGGTAAAGAACTTGGCCTGACTGTGATGAGCGCGGGGTGACGTGTGGACGTGATGAATCACTGTATTGTACACCTGAGACCAATACGACATGGTATGTTCGCTCTACTGGAATTAAAAAAGAATTAAAAAAAAAGAAGAAGAGAAGGAAAAGAAGAACTTGGCCTGGAAGTCGGCACAGAGGAAATGTGAGCTCCGGGCCCTGCACACTTTCCCAGAACACTTCCTTCTCTCTTTCCCTCTGTTGAGCTCAGCCTTTGGAGGCCGGGCCTCGTCCAGCCTGCTCATTGTCAGAAAGCACTGGTCTCAGGGTCAAGGCCTTCTGCTCTGAGTTTATTCCCTCCGGCAGTGGGATGGTGGCTCCAGCAGTGGCCGACCTCCCTCATGAGTACCCCCCTTTGTTCATTATGGGCGTGAGGGGCCGTGCGGGAGGGCCTCACAGTCACGCCAGCCGTCTAGGATTCATCCATCCACGACTTCATTCATTTTTCCATTCCAGTGATTGTCAAGACCAGCTGCGCATCAGAACCCCTTGGGGATCCTTTACAGTTTTTGGAAGTGAGGCCCTCACCTAGGCCTGCTGAATCGCAGTCTCGGGGTGATGCTCTGGCTTCCTCTTCTGTTTCTTCTTTTGTTTGTTTGTTGGGTTTTTCTGTTTTTTACCATTCACATATTTCTGATGCACAACTGGGCTGAGAACCATTATTTAATTCCCTTGTTCAGTAACATTTACCCCTCAGCCACTCCCTGCCAGGCACTGGTGCAGTCTTGGACTTGGTGGCACTTAGCGGCCAGTTGGAGGGACAGACAGGCGCACGAGTGATGAGAGCAAGGCAGTCTTACTTACAGAGCCCCTGGTCTGGGGGAGTTGAGGAGGAGGCCCGTGGCTGGCTGGCTGGCTGGCTGGCAGCCCTGGGGTTTGGAGGAAATAGCCCTGTGGCCACAGGCGAGAGTGGGGGCAGAGCTGTGAGGGGAGGAAAGACAGAGCAGGGTGGTTCGAGGACCTGATGGTCCAGTGAGGCTGGAGGGGGTCAGGGGCCAGATCCAGGGCGAGGAGGATTGTTCCCGAGCCACAGGGCCAGGAGACGGGGCTTGCGGAAAGGCTGCCCTTCCGCCCCTGCCTGACTCTTCCCTTCTGCTCTCAGCCCGTCCCACACACCAACAATTCCTGCTCTGATGGAACGGTCTGGAGCAAAGTTCTTAGAGCAGACACTTGCCGGTGGAATGAGTGAGCCTGAAGTTTTCCAGGAAAGATGCCGGGACACGCACCTGGCGTCGTGGCCAGCAGGGAAGGGGCATCTCCCTCAGGCCTTTCCTCCTGTTCTTTACTCTTCCTTGTTTCTAAAAGGTACATGTGTGAGGGGTCTTGTCCTTATCTCACTTGCTCCCTCGAGCCTCAGTTTACACAGCCGGTTCTCCCCAGCCCTCTGCAGGCACGTGAGTCCTCCTTCCTGTGTCCGGGTTCCGTTTCTGCAGCTTCCCGGGAAGGCTTAGCGGGCTCTGGATCCGGGCAGGCTGCGGTCCGCAGACCAGCGGCGTCAGCATCACCTGGGAGCTTGCTAGAAATAAAGATGTCCAGACTCTGTCCTGGACCTGTTGAATCAGGACCTGCATTTTAATAAGGTTTGTAAGTGACTCACCTGCATGCTACAGTTCCAGAAGCGCTCCCGTCAGTCCAGCCACAGGCTGGCGGTTCAGAGAGGCCGGGCACGAGTGAGATCTGCAATCCTTCCTTCTTTCTTTTATTGGCCTCCTCTCCTTTGCCTCCCCTCCTCCCCTTCTGCCTTCTGTAGCTTATTTTAGAACATGTTTCCTGCTTCTCTTGCCAACAAAAGGCTGTTGCTGAAATCTTCCAGCTGTAGCAGCAATGCTTAATTCATGGGCTAGAAAATTAATTATATTTTCATGAGTAGAGCTGGGGAAAACAACGGGAAGTCTCTGCACAGCCCTTGGGATTCAGCTTGTCTGTTTAACAGGTGGACTGGTAGAGGTGAGGAGGCCTCAGGGGAGGGCTGTCTTCCACAAAATTATGAAGTAAATTATATCAGGTCGCTTTTGGCCACAGATAGCACAATACTCCACTTTAAGTGGCTTAAATGATAAGGAGATTTTCTAATTCCAACCGATAACCAGTCCGGAGGTAGGGCGCCCCGTGCTCAGCGGGTTTTATTTCTGCCTTGGGGGCCCTGTCCACTGTAGTTTTCCTCGTGGTTACAGGATGGCTGCCAGAGCGCCAGGCAGCACAGGGAAGTTACAGCAATGTCCTTCAGAAGAAGAGAGAGGATGTCCCTTCCTGATGTCTCATCAGAGAGAAAATGTTTCCTGGGCCCCTCACAGCTTATGTCTCCTCCAGTCTCACTTGCAGGATTCCGTCCCGAGTGCCTTGTTAAACCAGTCCTTGCCAAAGGATTGGTCAAGGTCGGCCACTCAGCCACACATGGTGGGGTGGAAGGAGTGGGAGGTTAAGAGGCAGACAAAACCCAGGCTCTGCTCAAAGGAAGAAGATGGCCGGCTGTGGACAGCCAACACCTCTACCCCAGGGGCCTCCTCACTCCCTGTCACAACCTTCCCTCTTTGGTATCACCGCCATTCCCTGAAAAGCTGCTGGTTTCATATCATAGCTCATTCTCCCCCCACTACTTTCCATCACGTTAACTTTTCTCAAATCCTACTGCCCTTAGAGCGAGTTGTAAACGCTTGCGTTTTCCCTGAGGCTCTGCACTCTGCTGTGGCGCTCCTGCCTCCCCCAGGACCCGGCACACAGCCCTGCCCAACACACCAGTGCTGCGTGAGTGGATGAAGGAGTAAATGAACGAATGCGTTTAATCACTGTGTGGACTTTCTTTCTAAGGGAAGGTAAATTTTAATTCTTTTTTTTTTTAAGATTTTATTTATCTGTCAGAGGGAGAGAGCACAGCAGGAGGAGCGGCAGAGGCAGGGTGGAAGCAGGCTCCCCGCTGAGCAGGGACCCCCCCCCCCCAAAAGCAGGACTCTGTCCTGGCCCCCGGGATCATGACCCTAGCTGTAGGCAGACACTTAGCCTACTGAGCCACCCAGGCGCCCCAGTGTTATTGTTGAACTTAAAAAATGTTTTCCCCTGTTAGACAACTTCCCATGTGATTTGCAGGAAGGAGTGTGGAGCCAGAAGCCTTTCTCGGTCCCTAGAAATCTACGCACCCCTCTGCACATTTCATCCAGGGAGTCACCCTGACCTCCCTGCGGAGCTTACAGAACTCTGTGTTGCTCTCCGGGACTTTTACAGGCTGAGGTGGGGCAGGAGAGGTTTGTTAGAGCCCCTTTGGAAGAACTGAATTAAAAAGAATATGGTAAACGATTGACTTCAAATGTTTTTTAACCAAGGTTTTCCACGGTGAAACACCTGCCCAGACAGCTTTCTTTGTTGGTCACCTTCTCGTCTTTCCAGTGACGCAGAACCTCGGTGATGAAGTCATGTCCAGATTTCCATTCTCTTGCTTTGAATTTTTAAATTTTTAAATTTTAAATTTTAAAAATTTTAAAAAGAGCATTTAAAAGTCACTTATGTTTGCATTTGCTCAAACAACCTAGAAAGAGCCCTCTGACCCTCAGGGGGACATTGCTAACTAGGGGATCAAGGAGACAAAGCCATAGCTTTGGGCCAGAGATTTTGGAAAACCAGCTTTAAAGTGCTGCAGACTCAGAAGATGTTGGGAGCAGGGCTGTGGGGCGGACCTTGTGTGAAACCTTCCGGACCCGAACCCGCAGGCGTCAGTGCCTCCTCCGTGGCGGTTACTGGATGCCTCGAGGCTCGTCATTCCTCTCCATCGGCGTATCTGACTCTGACGCTGATGGGGTAAGCGGGGTCTTGTGGAAGTTTCCTGAGATTGCCCTTTAAGGGGGGGAGACCCCCAATAGCAATGGACTTGGAAACGAACTGAGGCAAGAAAAGAATTTAGAACTAAGGTTCGAATTCATTTTCTTCTATCTTCCTACACTCACATTTTCATTGTGTTGGTTTTCGCTTGGTTGGTTGAAGGGACAATGGCTTATCAATGCCGCGGGTGAGTGGCACTGACTGGTACTAGTAGGGTGGTGACCCCTGGGGGGTGTAGGGAAGGGTTGGGGGGGCCCGCTGAACACACTGCCCCAGGCACCCGTACAGAAGTAAGTACAGGCCAGGTGAGGTCTGCTCTCATGTTCACCTGCGGGAAAACACAGCTCTCTCACAGTAAGTACAGTAATTGCTATAGCGTAAAAAAAAAACTATCCTATGACCTAAATGGGCAAAGTCATCTCCTCAGCATTCTCTACCTCACCACCAAAAAGCATTTATCAAGCAAGCAGTTAATTACTTACAGTCTTGAACCAGGCACTTTGTAAAACAAAACAGAGCAAGGCAAAACAAGAGGAAACAAAGACCAGGTCTTGACCCTCATACCTTTTATAGCCCAGAGGAACAGCTGCCATTTCCCAGTACAGTAACCACCTCAATGTTCTCGCAGCGTGGGAACATAACGAAACATACCCCTTACTTCTTTAAAAGTTCCGTGCATGAAATCACATATTGGTTTCTAAAATTTAACTGTTTCTTGGAGTAGTTTGTCACCCACTCCTCTAATAAGTACACTTGCAGGAAGCTTTTGCAGATGGGTACAAGCTGCTCGTTTCTGTTCTCAGCCTATGACTCATTTGAGTGTCCCCAAAAGCATTTGTTTTGCCCTGAAATCTCTATAAGCAAGAGGGGCTACTTATTAGCGAGTGTGAACAATGCCCACAGTGTCTCCCGTCTCTGTCTCCCACTCCCAAATCCGTCGTGTTTGGCTTAGGAGCTCCTGAGAAGTGGGTGAGTTGTTGACATCTTCGAGCTATACTCCGATTACTCCAGGGTCTTAACTCCATCCGGATCTCTGGGAAGAGTGAAGTCACTTACCCTCCGAGTATAGACCGGCTATGCACCTCGGGTTGGCATGGCTCCCATGGAGATGGGGACAGAACCGCAATGACTAGAGCTGATATTCCTTCACGCACAGAGCTGGCATTCAGTAACCGCGTGCCAGACTGAGTAGTGGCGCCTTCCCTGTGCTCTGGAATTCCCAACAGTCCAGGAACTTAAGGGTCAGTGTCTGCAAGTTGCAGGGCTTACAGCGAAATCAGTTCTGATTGGTTTTGATTGGTTGGTGCTCTGGTCAACGACTTTTACTATTACCTCCGCCTTTGTGTCTTCTTGTTATCTATCTCATGAGCCGTGTGATCTCTGGCGGCTTTCTCACAATTCTATTCTAACTGAACGAGAACTTAAAAAAAAAAAAATCAGTCTGGGGGCACCTGGGTGGCTCAGCCGGTTAAGCATCTTCCTTCCTTTCGGGTCATGATCCCGAGGTCCTGGGATTGGGCCCGTGTTGGGCTCCCAGCTCCTCAGGGGTCTGCTGCTCCCTCTCCCTCTGCCCACCCCCTGGCTCGTTTTCTCTCTCTCTGTCTCTCTCAAATGAATAAATAAAATCTTTTAAAAAGTCAGTCTGTCATTCTCGCTTAAATTTACATCCCCAAAACCATTTAAGGAAGGGTGTTAGAGCCCAGTGTAAACTCTGGAGTCTGCAGTAACTCACCTGTCCCAATAAAAGCTCTTCTCGTGATGGGGCCATGTGTGACGGAAAGGGGATTTTTATTTTCTGGTTTATAACTGCTTCTATGTAGGATTTCTCTCCTCCATTATTGATACGAATTGTACCATCAGGAAAAAAATAACATTGCATGAGTCAGATCGTATAGGCCTTTCCGTGTTGGGGTTGGGAGGATAGGGCACTCGGGGTGGCACCCCAAATTCTGGCGGCGCGGCGCTCTGGGCTCACTTCTCATTGCGCATAAGGTTGTATGTGGTGCGAAGCTCCCGGCTTGCTCAGGGTCAGTGCCTCTCGAGCCAGACTCGGCTGGGCCCAGCGCAGGGAGCTTGTCTTCCAGGTAAAAACTTCCAGGTGCGGATGGAGCCCAGAGAATGGGGTCTGCGGTCCCTGACGCCCCCTGGTGGCGGGGGTTTGTGCCTGTGACTTTGTACATCGATGGTGTCATTTCCGACCCGTGGAATCGCTCTAGGCAGAGTGTGGGGGCTCTGGATCGTCTGCCAGACCCAACAACTTTATCTTGTCCCATTTGCTTCGTCGCATCCCGCATGCGTGTCCACACACACGTGTGTGTTACTGTTTCTGAGCTGACTGAGGACACTGTGCGGACGTTGAGCCCTTTTGTCTCAATACTTCAGCACGTATTTCCTAAGAATGAGAATATAGCCACAGCCCAGTAACCAGGAATTTAACCTTGAAATTATCTCCTCTACGGTAGGTAGACAGATGTCATTAGGTCTCCTAGGAATGTCTCTTAGAGCTTTTTTTTCCCTTTGGACTAGATTGAAGTGAATTTCGGACACTTGGATCTGTAAATATGCACATATTGATATGAGTTGGGGTAATTCTGACCACATTGTCCGCATGAAAAATGGAGGGGCCACTCTTCTCTACCAACTGCCTTCAACTCTTTGGGGGGAAACAGCTTTGAGACATTGTCTTCTTTCTTTCTTTTTTAAGATTTTATTTATTTACTTGAGAGAGGAGAGAGAGATTGCAAGCACAAGCAGGGGGAGGGGCAGAGGGAGATGCAGGCTTCCCACTGAACAGGGAGCCGAGGTGGTGCTTGATCCCAGGACCCTGAGATCATGACCTGAGCCCAAGGCAGACACTTAACAACTGAGCCACCCAGGTGCCCCAAGAGGCTATTTTCAAAAGCAGAAAGTGGTAGGAAGTGAAAAGAAGGCATGGGGAGTGGGCCTGGGCGTATTTCTCCGTGCGGTCACTGACCTGTCTGCATTGGGGTCATCTGAGTTGCCAGCTGAATGGGCAGATTTGGGGGCTTTGCCTAGACCTACAGAACCAAACCTCTGGGAGCGGGGCCCAGGGATCTGCATTTGACAGGCAGCACAGGGGGCTCTTAGACCCTGTGGGTTGAGGTGCGGTCCCAGGGGCAGGTGGCCTGGGAGTGACACTGTGCCCGCAGCAGTTCAGTGTGGCACCCCCTGCCTCGATTTGTCCATTTGGTTCCCTCTTGTGTCGCTTCAAATACCACCAGCCTGAGATGCCTTAGGTTGGTAAGAGGCAGCATGTTAGGAATGTGGAGCCCACAGGTACCTCCCCTTAGGAAGCCACATGTTCCTTGAATTGCTTCCTGCACACATCTAACACGGGTCTGACAGCGTGCTGGAGTGGGCTTTCTCTGCAGGGAGGACAGTACACAGGAAGGAGGATGGGATGCGGATCCGGGAGGCTTGGTGGGGGTGGGAGTGAGGACAGATGCTTGGATCCTGCATTAGACACCTGAGGAAAAGCTATTTGGAAAAGGGAAAAATAAATAAATAAAACCCTCTGGAGAAAGACTGTGAGCCGTACGCAGACCCCTCCACCTGCCGGGGAGAGTGCCCCGAGCCTGCTTTGGTGGGCACCAGTGTAAGGTCAGTGACCCCGTGTCAGTGCCCCCCACCACCACCCCCCGCCCCCGTCTCCACCTCAGGGACCAGCGCGCCAGCACTCCCAGAACCAGCAAGCACACCGGGGCTGCTGTGACACCGGGTCTAGGTCTAGCCCAGCTGTTCACTCGCCGTCCAGAGGCCCCTTGAGCCCCGCTGTAAGGCCCGTCTCACCTCTGAGGGTCAGGGTTCCACCGTCTTCTCTCCTGAAGAGACACACTTCTCGGGTCCGTCACCTCTTGCTCCCTGGGGTTGGAGATGGTGCGGCTGTCCGGGGAAAGACACATTTTAGGGGACATCCCGGACCGAGGCTCCTCCGCTCCCCCAGATACAAGGCCCTTTGTAAACGGTTCTGACCCAACAACAGGAGACGAGTGGGAAAACCCCGGGCTCCAGATTTAAGAGCGCACCCGAGGGGGGGCCGAGGGTTAATCCTAACCGGCCTCCTACAAGCGAGGCTGCATGACATCGACCTGGGGGGCCCGCTGGGGCGGGGGGGGCACAGACGAGAGCCGGTGACCCCCTCACCAAGGACCACAGAGGACAGTAATCCACTTGGGCATTTCAGTCCCTCCTGCCGTGCATCTTCCCCTTCCCCTCTCTCGGGAAGGAGACGCGCTTTCCAAATCCCTTTCTTCTTCGAGTGAGGGCGCTTTTCAGGCGGTTTCCGTGGCCTGTTTGGGTCTTGGGGCTCAGGCAGCCTTCCGGGGGGGCCCCTGGGCTTCTCATATTCGGTGATGCTGGTGCAGACAGCCAGGCCTGCTTCTAAAGACAGGGGGTCTTCACAGGGGAGAAATGCAAAACACTCAAAGCAAAGATCTCCTTGGTCCTGGGCCCGGACTGCGGCTGTGCTGTGGTGGCCGCTGCTGGGGGCAGAGGCCCCGGCTGGCCTCCCAGGCCTCTGGGGCTGCGGGGGCTGCTCCATCCGAAGGTTGAAGGGGAGATCTGGGAGTCAGATGAAATACATTGTAGTTAAGGGCCAATCTCCCAAGTCTCCCCGGCCAGGGCCATTCCCAGGGGGTATTAACTGGGTTTTGGAGAAACAGTATTTTGAAGTGCCAAAGAGGTCCTCCAGGTATCCTGGCAGGGGCGCGGAATGGGTGCACCAGGTTCAGGAGCCTTGGGGGAGCACTTCGGGGACGCCCTTCTCTGCACCTGCTCAGAGGCAGGGGGCTGAGACACGTAGCGGTCTGGGTAAGTCCCACTTGCACCCCGGTGGGGGCTTGGTGCTCGGGGTACACACGGGAGCGGGCGGTCATCTTGCCCACGAGATGCCGGCCCTCTCAAGAGGGAGGCAGACCCAGGACCGTTAGAATTCCGAGGGCTGAGTGCCAGGACAGACCGGGCCTGGGGGGCGGGACGGCTGTAGCAGGGGGTGCCGGAGCTCCTGCAGTCCCGCCGCAGTGACCCCGGGGGTACTCACAGGGGCCCGGTCTTAGCTGCCGTTCTGAGGAACAGCATAACATTTTGAAAGTGAAGTTATTTCACAACTAATTTTTTTTTTTAAGATTTTATTAATGTACTTGAGAGACCACACAGAGGGAGAGGAAGAAGCCAACACGCACCTCTCCTAGCAGAGAGCCCGATGCAGGGCTCGATCCCAGGGCCCTGGGGCCATGACCTGAGCCGACGCTCAACCCACTGAGCCACCCAGGTGCCCCGTTATTTCACAACTAATTTAGGGGGAAAAGTGGACCTAATGAAATCATTTGTTGGCAAAATCTGACCTATTTAGTCTGAATCTTCCTACTCATATTCCTGTGTTTGATGAAGGAACCCTTACACGCCTCATACTCTGTCCCTTTCTACAACCTGAAAGATCGGGGTTTTGAAGCCCATCAGACCCTCAGGTTTTGATGAGACCGTGGACGTGGCCTCATGTCATCTGTTCTTTGTATTTGAGGACACAGCGTGGGGAGTACACAGAGTGGGGAGGACTCAGGGGCGGTTGGGGCCTTGCAGGGAGGTCATTACAGCACCGGGCCCTGCTGGCACCCCCGGGGGACATCACCTCGAGAGGCAGTGAACTCCTACAGCGCAGAGATTTGAGCACCAGACGTGTGCACAGCTCTGGAGGAGGCGTGAGTTGGGATAGCCCCACCCACAGGGGCACCCCTGGTGGCGTAGATCTGCCCTCTGGGTGATGGGGTGGGTCTCTCCCTTCAGCCTGGGCTCAGCAACCCCCGCTCTGTGGTAGTCAGGTGCCATTCAATGCGGCGCGATGCCTTTGTTCCTCGCCACCTACAGGGGCAGCTGTGGCTTGTCAAAAGCCACCCTCTGGGTATTTCTTGTTGCTCATTTCCCCAATTCTTCCTTCTTCTCTCATCTTAGTCCCATCACTGGCTTCTGGTCTGTGACCTCTAAGGTCTCTTAGACCAGTGGGAAAGATGCATGGATACTTATAAATGATTCTGGAGTTTTGTGGATCAGAACCAGGGTCTGCCTAATGTACAGGCAGGAAGGAGGTAGCCAGTGGTGAGGAGTGAGTTGGAAGAACACGGGCCTCAAGTGGCCCGATTACCTTCCTCAGCTGTCCTAGCAGTTGGAGCAGAGGTTCTGGATGGGGCTGGATGCATCAGGGGCCTTGGGAGCCCCTCACATAGACTTTGTGCACGATCATCTCTTTCTTCCATTGGGTTCCCAGTGGAGCCTGTGACTTTAAAAAGGGTAAGTGCTTCTGGTCTAGATAAGTCACAGGAAACATGCCAGCATTTCCTAAAAGGGTAAACAATAAATGAGTATTTATAGATCACCATCCATTATCCCCTGGTGCATCTATAGTCAATATAATCACTTCCTTGCTTTTTAAATATGAGAGTCCCCAGTAATTTTACTAGTGAGTCACATAAAAATGATAGTAAGACCTTGGGAGAGGAAAGGGGTGTCAAGGGGGCAGTGTCAGCTCTGATGGGAAGGGGGAGGGTGTTGTCTTGGGAAGGAGGTGTCATTGGCTAATTGCATGGATTTGGGGTGTCTGTCTATTTTGGTTCGCTTTGGTTTCAGACATTTGCTGGGAAAGTGTCCCTCGCGGTGGCTGTGGAGTCATGCCTGCATGACGCACTGAGTCTGGGGGTGGGGAAGCTGCCCAGGTGACCAGAAGCAGGACAGCTGTGTGACTCCAGGGCTCTGTGCAAAATTAAAGTACAAGGGCCCAGGCCAACACTTGCTAAGAATTTTAAGATGGTGATGGCCAAGTGTTTAATCCCACATGGGACCTGCCAAGCACGAGGCCTCACATCCTTGCACTGGTCATGCCTCTTTCCAGAAATCACGGAGCCTGTGGATGTCCTTGGAGCTCTCTGGTGTCATGAATGGAATTGAGAGGCCTGTTTGCCAGGGAGCTGCCGGGCCCGTGGCCTGAGGACTGAGGACTCACCTTCTTACTACAGAGTTTGTCTTGATTGCACCAGATATTCGATGCTTTTGAAAGGTACCTTGTTCCATTTGGGGGAGAAGGCGTGTTTCAGGAGCAGGACGGGAGGGCGGGCTGGGGAGGAGAACCTGGAACTCTCTCAGCCCTTCCCTTCCCGGCTGTGGGACCGGCGGCTTGGGTTCTCCGCATCTCCGCAGGTGGCGACCCCTTCCCGACTCCCAAGTGCCCTGGGGAGGCTCATTGGTCCAGGCGCCCCGAGGGGGTTCCAGGACTGTGCCTGGAATGTGGGAGTGGAAAGGAGGACCCTCAGGCCTCTGCTCATCCAGCAGGTCTCTGGCCAGAACTAATGGTCAGGAAACCCGCAGGAGAGCCGGGGCCCCGCTGCTGAGGACCAGCCCAGTTCAGTATGGCCGAGTAGACGTTCCGGTCCCTGCTCTCCCCGATGGGCCCTCAGCACCCACATACCCACACCTACTCCTGTGGACGTGCTTTTCCGCTGTGGAATCGGAGAGCTCCTGGGCCGGACACCTGCGCCTCCACAGCCCCAGCCTGCCCAGAACCCTTCCCTGCCGGGCAGCTCCCAGCCCCAAGGGATGCAGGGTGTAGACAGGGAGAGAAGGCCTGTGGGCCGGAAAACAGATGACTGTGGTCTGGTGAATGGGGGGATGCCACCCGCTCACCCCAGACAGTGCTTGCCACCCCTTTCCCAGCACTCGGTTTACCGGCAGGGCTCGCAGAGTCAGACGCAGTGGCTCCGTCTCATCCCTTCTGCCCGCCCTGCCTGGCCGAGCCTGAGGTGCTAACTGGCAGGCCAGAGGCAGGCTGTGGGAGGGAAGGAGGGAGCCAAGGGCCCAGACTCTTTGGCTAGAGAATTTGGGATGTGCCAGGGGCAATACTGAGTGCTGCAGAGAGCTGGCGGTGGAAAGCCCGGGCGGCCGGGCTGATCTGGGGGTAGTCAGGACGCGGGGTTCACGACACCCCCCGCCGCTTCTAAAGCTGTGCTTGTGGTCGAATGGCAAATTCTTCTCTTCTCAGACCTGATGTCCTCACTTTTAATTGGGGTCCTGGGAGGACAGAGTGGGTAAAGTGGGCAGGAGAGGAGCGGAGCTAGAAGACGGGGTCTCGGTAACGGGTTCCTCAGGCAATACATTTCTGTGCTCTGCGGGGAGAGGCGCAGGGCGGGGGGGAGTGCCTGAGCGCACGCTCCTCCTTTCTGAAGAATTTTATTGTCCATCTCCTAAATTCAGTAATACTTGTTCATTCTAGACAGCCTAAAAAGACAAGCATGCAAAAGGAAAAAACTCACCTGTATCTCCCCATTTTAGAGCTGCCTGCTGCGCACATCTGGACTGTAACCTGCCAGACTTTTTTCTCAATGCAGAACTGTAGCCTCACTCTCCACAGTTACACCGTAATCCTGTTTCTTACCAGCTTCTTCCCCTGTGGCCACATTGTAGACCTACTTCCTGTCCTTAGAGGTGATCACGGTGTTTCAGCGGTTTACGGCATCCCGAAGTTGGGATGTACCTGTTGTCGGAATTCAGGTGGTTCTCTTCAGCAGCTGCATGTACGTCCTCCGTTGTTGCCTCAGAATAAAATTCTACATGGATTTCGATCAGATCCGTTTCTCTGTGCATTTTTAAGGTTGTAGACCGGTGGTTCTCAGGGTGACCCTCCCTCACGGGGCCGGGAGGGAGGCTTTAGCCTCGTCTAGAGACATTGTTGGATGTCACGGCCGGAGGGGAGGCTGCCACGAGCATCCGCTAGGTGGAAAGGGGGTACTACGATCACAGAACAGTCCCCCACAACAGAGAATTGTCCAGTCCGGAATGTTCACTAGCCCCAAGGTTGAGACACTCTGCTTCAGACACATTGATATTTTCCCCCAGCTTTACTGAGAGAGAATCGATACACAATATTGCATAAGTTCGAGGTATACAAAGCGTTGATCTGATACACTTTCATATTGCGGGACCGTGACCACCATTGCCTCAGCTAACGCTTCCGTCCTGTTACTGAGTTGCCGTGTCTTCTTTGTGGTGAGAACACTGAAGACGCGCCCAGCAACTTTCAAGTGTATCGATACAGAATGATTGACTATAATCGCGATATTAGATCTCCAGAACTGACTAATGTTATAACTGAAAGTCTGTGGCCTCTGACCAGGATCTCCCCATCACCCCCGGCCCCAGCCTCTGGAACTACCACTTTACCATCTGGTTTCCTGAGCGCTGTAGCATCATGACCTCCACCCAAGTTGTCTCAAACAGCAGGATTTTCTTCTTTATCATGCCTGAGTAACCTTCCGTCACACACACAGATACTTTTATTCTTGGGACTCTCATGGTGCTGGAGCATCTAAGTCTCGGAGGAAAATGAAGTCTAGATACTCGGGTTCATTGGTGCTCAGCCAAAGCCAACGCCGTCGCCTCCTGTCTTTCCCTTGGAGAAGAACTTGAGTGCTCAGGCTGTGTGGAGTAGGGAGGTGACTCATGGGAGCCCCTGGGAGCCTGTCCTTTTACCCAGGAGAGAGAGAAGGGCAAGATGCCCTGGACGGAGGTGTAAGGGGGGGATGGGGATAGGGATGGTGCTGGGCTGGACAATGCAATCCTTGTTTCGATGGGAAGAGGCTTGTATGCAGCTCTTTAGGGACCTGAAGGCTCGTTCCGGGCACTAAGGACCCAGGCAGGGAGAACACGTGCCTTCGCGGAGTTCAGAGCGAGGGAGCAGCTCAGAAAGCCTCTGTTGCCTCCCATGAAGCCGGCATCCAGAGTGTGAAGTCCTGCGTCCGGGGGGTGCTAGGCACGGCCCCCCTATCAGAAACAGAAAACGTCCGTGCTCCCCACACCAAAAATTACGGTGCTGTGAGAGCCAGTCTGCCTCAGGTGAGTCTAGGACACTTGCTGAAACTGGCTGCTTCATTGCTTCGTCTTCGGAGCTTGTACCGGCGCTGCCCTGCGCTTACTAGAGGCAGGTGCCACGCAAGGCAGGGAGGAGGAGACAGGGTCCCTGCCCTCCTGGAGCCCAGAACCTCCAGCAGCTTGCGCCAAGCAGTATAAATGCTATGAAGAGGGACCTACAGGGCTCTGTGGAACACAGAATGGGAGCACCCATCCAGGGGGGCCGGGGGAGGGCGTGGAGGGGCTGAGTTCCGGGAAGCTTTTGCTGTCAAGACCGGAAGGACCAGTTGGAGTTTGTCAAAGGCAGAGCGATACAGACTTGTATCTGGAAACCTTTGAAAATGCAAAATGCTCCTCCCTCCCCAGGGCCGTTACAATGTGGTCCTCCATGAAGGAACACGGTTGGGCTAAATATGCCTTCAAAGGTCAAGGTCCATCCCATGCATCTTTTTATCATTGCGAACATCTCCGCATACAGAAAAGAGAGTAGAATAGTGCAGCAAGCACCTTTCCTGCCACTGCCCTGGGTCCAAGATCTTGCAAGCACCTTTCCTGCCACTGCCCTGGGTCCAAGATCTTGCCCTGCGCAAAATCTCTCCGCGGTGGCCCTTGACCCTTTCCATCTGTTCTTGACATCCAAAGCGGGCCGGTGACAGTGTTGCTCCGATCCTGTCTCTCTTACGCTCGAAACGCTCAGTCCCTGTGCGGGTCCCACCCGATGCCCCTCCCTGCCTGTGCCTCCCGGGGCTCCGCTCTGCCCCATCCCTCTGCCCAGCTGCTGTCTCACAGGTACTGGGTGCAGCCCCCATGGCGCCCGTCCCCTCTGCCTGCAACGCTCCTCCTCCAGGTACCACAAGGCCTGCTCCTTTCCCACTTTGAAGTTTTGACTCAGCTGTCACCCTCTCGATGAGGTCTTTCTGGAAGACCGTGGAGGTAGGCAGAAAAATGTCCTCTCCCTTCCCCCATCATGTCCACATCCTAATCCCTGGGACCGGTGAATCTCTTCCCTTTCAGAGCCTACGGCACTTAGCAGGTGTGGTCGAGTTGAAGGTCTTGAGGTGAACAGGCTGTCCAGGATTGTGCGGTCGCGCAGGTCCTTAAAGTGAAAGGGAGAGACAGGAGAGTCAGAGACAGAGAGGTTCGATGTGAGAAGGGCTCACCCTGCTGGTGCTGGCTTTTAAGATGGACCAAGGACTGTGGGTCACCTCTAGAAGCCGGAAGAGGCAAGGGAATGATTCTGCCCTGGAGCCGCCAGGAGGGACGCAGTCCTACAGCAGGCTGACTGAAACTCAGGGAGACACATTGGACTCTAACCTACAGAAATATAATCAATTTGTGTGTTGTTTTCTTTTCTTTTATTGTTTTTAAGATTTTATTTATTGGGACGCCTGGGTGGCTCAGTCAGCAGGGGTCTGCCTTCGGCTCGGGTCGTGGTCCTGGGGTCCTGGGATCAAGTCTGGTGTTGGGCTCCCTGCTCAGTGGGGAGCCTGCTTCTCCCTCTGCCTGCTGCTCCCCCTGCTTGTGCTTTCTCTCTCTTGTCTCTTTCTCTGACAAATAAATAAATGAAATATTTAAAAAAAAAAGATTTGATTTATTTTTTTTAAACAGAATGAGAGAGAGAAAACATGAGATGGGGGAGGGTCAGCGGGAGAAGCAGACACCCCACTGAGCAGGGAGCCTGATGTGGGACTTGATCGAGGGACTCCAGGATCATGCCCTGAGCTGAAGGCAGTCGCTTAACCAACTGAGCCACCCAGGCGCCCCAAATCTCTATTGTTTTAAGCCACTGTTTTGTGGCAACAGTAAGAAACTATTGTAATCACTGAATTTAAAATTATACCCCAGTCTGCACCCTGGTGCCCCTTCTCCCCCATCATTGCTTTACTTTTCTCCCTAGAACTTTCGCCAGTAAATCATACTTACTTGTTGATTGCATCTCCTACTACCTTCACCCTTGAGAATGTAAGCTCCACAAGGGCAAGGATTTCTCTCCTCTGTTCACTGGGGGGTTCTAGAACGGTGCCTAGCACACAGCAGGTGCTCAGTAACTGTGTGCTGAATGAATGCATCCTTATACCCAACCCCTAGCTTTGTCACCCGTTCATTTCTTGCTTCAACCAACTTCACTCATGATAAGGCCTGGGAACTAAGAGACAGTCAAGGTAGGCCTTTGCCAATGAGAGGATCAGTATCTGAGGAGAGAGACAGAAACACGAGTGTCTATGATGAAAGGTAGTTAGTGCTACAGTGGAGTGACCCACTGAGGTGCTGTAGAAAACCCAAGGAGGGAATCAGTGCTACATTCATGGTTGGCATAGACCAAGAGGTCACTCAGTAGGTCCGCACTGACCATCTACTTTGGGCCAGACTCCGTGGTAAGTCTTGAGGATACAGCCGTGAGCGAGACCGACAGGGGCAGGCTCTGGGGGCGCGTTCGACACGCGCTTCCCGGACGGCGAAGGAAAGGCACAGGGGCACCTGGAGGCTGAAGGAGGGACCCACGTTCCAGGTGTGAGGCGTGGCGGGAGGAGAGGCATGGAGGGCTGAGGCCTTGGGTGTTTAGGCAGTGATGGGTGGTTTGGTCTGGTTCCCGGGAAGGCGGGTGGCGTAAGTGAAACTGGAAAAGAAGGCAGGGCTGAGACCACGAAGGGCACGTCATGCCGGAGAGTTTGCCTCTGATCATAAGAGCGGCCCGTGGGCGTCGTGAACGATGAGACCCGCTGACGAAGTTGTGGCGGCGGAGCCGTGCGGTCCGGTTTGCAGAGGTCGCTGGGTGGTCGCGTGGGCGATGGGCTACAAAGGGTGGAAAGTGAAAGGAGGAAGCCTGGCCAGTTCTGCCGCGAATCTCTTCCATCCGTTTAGATCCGTTCTCCATCTCTCCTCGCCTTCCTTTGAGGCCTGAAGACGGACTCGCATGGGCTGCAGCGGTGGCTTCTGGCTCCGTTCACCCAAGTTCAAAGACCCAGAGGGAAGGAAGGTCAGGGTATTTATTCTCCCCCTTCTTTAAAAAGATTTTATTTGTCAGAGAGAGAGAGAGAGCACAGGCAAGGGGAACAGCGGACAGAGCAGGCAGAGGGAGAGGCAGGCTCCCCACTGTGCTAAGGGGCTCATACAGGACTCAATCCCACAACACTGGGATCACGACCTGAGCCAAAGGTGGATGCTTAACCCACTGAGCCTCCCAGATGTCCCGAGGGTATTTATTCCTCTGGCTCCCTTTCTTCTGATTGCGGGATGGCTGAGGCTGTGGCCCTTCCTGTAAGGCTACAGCCCCCTCAGGCAGCTCCTCTCCCAGGCTACGCAGCCCGTGGCCTTGGTGACTCTGCCGTGGTGGCTCCTGCCTTGCTGATCCTTGTGGCCCCCTCGGTGGCTCCCGTGGCCCTGCCCCTACCGTTGTGTTCTTAGTCGCCTCTTTCAAACGCGCCGTGTGTTTCCTGCGGGGACCCTGGGGACCCTGACTGACCCACGAGTCTGACTCAAGATTCCAGGTAGGAGCCAGTGCAGCCAGGGGAATTGCAATGATCATGAAGCGGGAAGAGGAGAGACTTCAAAGTAGCAGCTTCCTTTCCTCGAACACCTACCATGTACTGACACTGTTCAAAGTATGTTGCATATTAACTCATTAACCCTTACAAAATGCCTTTATGTTGGTTACTGTTTATCAGCCCTATTTTACAGATGAGAAAGCTGAGACCCAGAGAGGTTGGCAAAGTTGCCCAGGGTTAGGCCACATGGGCTCCCACACCCTCCGTCTCTCTGCCGGTCGCTGTTTCGTCTTGCTCCTCCTGCCCGTGCAGGCGGGATAGAGGGAAACGGGATGGGTCTGAGGTTCTCAGGCCGCTGGAGGATGGTCGTGCCATGAACTGAGAAACGCAGCAGGCAGAGCTTTGGTCTGGAGACCCGCGTTCTGCAGTGTGCAGAGGACGCCTTTCACCCAAGTGGAAGGTGCTTTTGAGACATCCGGCCCCGAGGGACTTGTTTTGACTCCGCTGGCGAAATTGAACAGACGTCGCGAAAGACACCCAGCAAATCCCCCAAGTCAGAGGATTTGGGAAGGTTGGCCTTGGCGCTTCTGCCGCTCCCACTCACTGCTGCTCCAAAGCCCGGAGGAGCACCTTAGCCCCGTAAGGCTGTGGGACAGAGGCCGGGCCGCCCAGCGTCACTGCTTTTCCTTTCCACCCCCAGAGCGGCTTGCTTATGCAGGGCTGCCTTTGCCATCAGGGAGGGGCGATCAGACATCGGGGCCATCCGAGAGCTGTGGGGGCGTTCAGGTTTACAGTCTGAGCCAAGATCTGTAAGTGGTTGGTTTTGTTAAGTCTGCATCCAGACCTCCTGAGCACTCACGCCGGGCCTCGTTGGACAGGTGCTCCCAGAGGAACCCCAGGAGCCCCGAGACGGTGTTGTGAAGGGTCTGTCTCAGGAGAACGGCGTTAGGGAAGAAGGCTGGGGGAAGGCATTTACTTTCATCAGGAGGAACTGAAGGAAGGTGGGTGAATTAGACTGTTTCCACGGTTAGTAACGGAAACTAAAATCAAGTTAGCAGAAAGGCATGTATTAGCTCAAGGAGCTGGGAAGGTCTCAGGAGACGTGGAGAAACTTCAGAAACTTAGCCTTGAGACCCTGGAAGTCAGCCTTGAGGCCACCAAGCCCCTGAGGTCTCTCAGCTGTGGTTGTTTCTGTAGACAGGTTCTCTGTGTGGTGGGAAGGAGGGGCCCAGTAAGCATCTTCTCAGCTTATCACCTAAGCGGAAAGTGAGATCCTTCTCTCCGAATTTGTTTCACTCCCAGGGAAGGGCTCTGAGTGCCATTTTAGGGTCACCGGAAGAATGAAGAAAAAGACTTACTGGCCACAGTAGGTTGCACTCATTCCAGTGACAGGTAAGAGTCTTTCTCTGCCTCGTGGATCTGGCCGCGGCCGTGTCACTTGCTTTGGCCAGTTGGTAACAGGACACACGTAGAGATTCGAACGGTGCTCATGAGCTGGAATTAGGCTCTCGTCACTGGGAACCTCCCTGCCTCCACGTGCGGAAGCACGGTCCGGCCTGTCGGAAAATGAGAGCTCACACGGGGAGAGAGACCCAGCCATCCCAGCTGAGGCCCCAGACACAAGTGACACCGTCCTAGATCATCCGAGACCAGAAGTCCCACCCAGACAACCCCCAGAATTGTGAGAAATGGTAAATTGTTGTTGCTTTGAGCTGCTGGGTTTTGGGAGGGTGGTCTGTCATGCAGTCATGGCTAACTTAGGCAGGTGAGGGCCTGCCCAGGCGTTATCGACAAAGGTGCGGGCTGCGGCGGTTGGGTTAGGGTTAGGGTTAGGATCTCCTCCTACGGCCAAGAAGCTGCTCTATAACCAAAGAAGGATTGTGGGAAAGCTTGCCTGGCTGACCCGCGGGATGCCTGCCACTGTCCACGATCGTGATGCAGGGACAGAAAAGGCCTCAGCGTCTTCTGGCCTGTCCTTTCTCCTGTATTCTCAGTCTTGGCAGGTGGTGCCACCATCCACTGGGACACTCAAGCCAGAACTCCGGGAATTGTCCCAGACTCCTCCCTTCCCTCCCTCAGCTTTCACCTTTGTCACTACATTCCGCTGATGTGACTATTGAAATCGCTTCCGATGGTGTCCTTGGGTGTTCCTGCATTCCTCAGGGCTCAGGCTGGACCTCGCCTTCCAAGGAGCGCCTGAAACTCTGAGCGGGGCGAATTGGCCTTCCTGAGTGCGTACCTGGGCTGTATCTCTTAACTCCTAACAAGGCTGCTCTTGTCCTGGGTGTGTCTCCCTGCTTGGACTGGAAGCTTCCTGAGGGTAGGAACGTGTCCCTGCTCATGGGATGTGGCAGATGTGGTAGTGATCGTGCAACGCAACGCGTGTGGAACCGAATTCCTCTGATGCAGCTTTTTTTCCCCTTATTTATTGATTTACTCAGACTCTGGGAAGAATGAACTCACAGTTTTTGTCCTTGAGAGATTGGCTGGGGGAGGCTGGCCAGCGGTGGACTGTGTTACTGAAGTGCTTCAGGAAGCGTGATGTCAAGGCGGGCATGGTTCTTGCCGTCTGATGGGTGTGGTTTGACAGCGAGCTCCTCTCCAGCCTCCCCAACCTATGTGATTTGGAGCAAGGTGTTTATTTTTCTGAACCACTGGTCCCATGGCCACAAAAATGGGATTATTATATTTTCCTTGTGGGGCTGCTGTGACAGTCAAACACGATAACAGCTCTAGCACCCAACACATACCTATTCCTCTCCTATTCCTTAGTGAGGCTTAGTTTCTTTTCTGTCCATCTTGAAATGTCACCTACCTCTGCAGTGTGCTCCCCCAGAAGCAGAGCCTGAAAGAAGGGTTTGAGTGCAAGTAGTTTATTTTGGAAGAGAACCCACGGAGGGGAGGTAAGTGAGATAGGAACGAGAAAGGAGTTCACCCAGGGCATGTTAATACATTGGCTACCACTGTGGGTGACTGGGGTTCAGCCTCTCTGGAGACATCTGGGAGATTGTATAGATTAGAACATTCTTCATTTTTTTTTTTTAAGATTTTATTTATTTGACAGACAGAGATCACAAGTAGGCTGAGAGGCAGGCAGAGGGAGACAGAGAAGCTGGATCCCTGCGGAGCAAGGAGCCGGATGTGGGACTCGATCCCAGGCCCCCGAGATCATGACCTGAGCTGAAGGCAGAGGCTTAACCCACTGAGCCACCCAGGTGCCCCAGATTAGAGCATTCTTGAGAGGGAGAGGAAGTGGAGGGTGTTTATCCTCTCAAACCTCTGTCCATCGTTGACTGAGGGTGCTTTCGGGGCCATTAGTACCCAGCACATCTGTTCAGCTTGCTGCGCTGGGAGAGCTCCCAGGTGGAGGACGGGGGGCGTTTGAAGTCAGCCGTGGGCAGCCCTGTGAGTGGTGAGAACCAGGAGCCCCAGCCAAGCCCCATACCTGAAAGAATATTCATAAATCCCACATTCTCACCATTGCCTCTACTTAGCAAGTATTTTGCTGAATAAGGAGGATGGGGTTAATACAAGTGGGCTGCTTCCTGTGATCGGAATGGGTGGGTGAGATCTTTAGAAATTGTGGTTTTCCTACTGTACTCTGAAGTGTCGTGAGAGCAGCAGTGGCGGGGTGGGGGGCGGGGCGGGGGAATTTAGCAGACTCTCAGCGCCAGTCTTCAGCCTGTGGGGCTTTCAGGCACTCCTGTTCCTACAGAGAAGGTGTGGAGGAAAGGGGCCGGGGAAGAGAAAATTATGTGGAGGAAAATGTCACAAATATTCTCTTTATATCTGGATATGACAGGAAGTTTACAGTAAGGGCGTTGGAAGGAAACAAGTGCGTTTTTAGCATTTTAGATATTGTTTTAAGCATTTGGTTTTTGTTTTTGTAACTTTTATTATTATTTTTTATTTATTGCTATTCTGTAATTTCAAGCTTATTAGACTCATATAAGGAACTTTCTGTGCCCTTTGCCCAGATTAACCATGTTTACATTTTGTTTCCCTTCCCTCCTCCCCAATACGTGTGTATAAATACATGTTTCTTAAACCAGTCAAGAGTGAGTTAGAGACATTGGGCCCCTGCACCATTAAATGCTCCCAGGTGTATGTCCTAAGAACAAGGATGTTCTGTTATATAACCAGAGTCTATTATTTCTGACTATTTTTAATCACTTTTGTAGTATTTTCAAGTGACTTCCTACCACAGGAAATCCTCTACCAAAAACAAACAAGCAAACAAAAACCATGCACTGAAATGGGTTGAATTGGTGCACATTTCAGGTTTTAACCCGTGGGATACTGAAATGCAAGTTAGGGCTCACAGATTTTGAAATTCTATTGATTTTATTTCAATCTGAAAAAAAAATCTGATCTTCTGTAAAGTGGTGAAATATTTATGGGCCTTGGAAAGCTCTGCCTACTTGCTTAATATCCTTTTCCCGTAACAGTCTGCCGTAATGCAATGGCATTTTATTAATTCATTCACCATCGCATTCCTATTAAGAGACAGTGTTGGAACCGGAAGGATCTTACACATTCTTCCAGCTCTGCTTTACAGTTAATCAAACTGGGGACCAGAAAGACACTTCCTTGACAGTCTCAGGGTGGTGGTTGGGTTGGGACCCAGAGATGCTCACTGTAGACAGAATCAGTGCGTGTGAGGTGAGCCCGTGGGCTCTCTGAAACCAATCAGATCCAGAGGGACAGGGAGACCCCAGCCCTCAATCTCCAGCTTCCATCACACAGCCTGGTTTTCTCCTGTTTCCTGGATTGAACTTCTGCATAAGATTTTCTGTGAAGAAAGGGCCTTACTATTAAAAAAAAAAAAAAAAAGCCCCTGTGAGGGTTAAACATGGACTCCTGATTAGCTGGGCAGTTGGTTCTTAGCTGGGGTGGGGACCTGAGCCTGCCTCCTCAGTCCGGTAGGTGTTCAGCTCGACCTCCACATCTCAGAGCCTCCTCTCATTAATCTTGCTTGACCTCTTCTTTTCAAGGAAAAAATCATTGCCCTGGAGGAGCTAGAAGCAAAACTCATTTAAAAAAGGGATTCTTCTTGGGGCACCGGGTGGCTCAGTTGTTAAGTGTCTGCCTTTGGCTCAGGTCATGATCCCAGGGTCCTGGGGTCGAGCCTGCATCAGGCTTCTTGCTCAGCGGGAAGCCTGCTTCTCCCTCTCTCCCTCCCCACTGCTTGTGTTCTCTCTGTCGCTGTGTCTCTCTCTGTCAAATAAATAAAAAAAGATCTTAAAAAAAAAAAAGGAATTCGTCTTATCAAAGAATGACTTCATTTTCCCAAAGCCCTCTCTCCACCATTCATTCTTCTTCCATTTGTACCATTATACTTACCAAGGTTCCCATGACATGCTTCTTTGAGCCAGAACACTAATCCTGTTGCCCCAGATTACTGCATTGTCTTCTTAAAAATACATTTCATTACAGATAATTCATATAGCTATTGCTCTGATGGTCAAAACCACCCACCTTCGGAAGCCTCCCCTTCACCCTTCACCACAGAGCTTTATAAAATGACACCTTGTTTTTTATTACCTTATTCTTCCTAATTATTGGTCGCAGTTTTCTTTTTTATCTAATAAGGAATATCATTCCTTATTTGAATTGTTTTTCTTTTTTTTAATATTTTATTTATTTATTTGAGAGGTAGAGAGAGACAATGAAAGAGAGAGAGCGTGAGAGGAGAGAGGTCAGCGGGAGAAGCAGACTTCCTGCTGAGCAGGGAGTCCAATGCAGGACTCGATCCCGGGACTCCAGGATCATGACCCAAGCTGAAGGCAGTCACCTAACCAACTGAGCCACCCAGGCACCCCTTGAATTGTTTTTCTAATAGTTATTTTAGTCCAAAGTTAATTTTCCTCTGTCAGGCAACAGTGTTTCCAATTTGCAACATCATTGCTATATAGAATGGGCTTTAGTGTCAAATAGATTTTAGACTCACAATCTACCATAGACTAGCACATGCCTCTTGGCCAGTTGTAAGTTTTCATTTTCTTATGTGCAGATGAGAATGACAGTTATACTATTTATTTTGTGGGATTGCTATATTAAATTATAATCCATAAAGTACTTAGAAGAGTATCTGGCATATAATGAGTGCTTACAATGTGTAATGTTATGTATTCACTAGTTATTTATTTATTTTTTTAAGATTTTACTTATTTATTTTAGAGACAGGGTGTGTGTACTGGGGGAGAAACAGAGGGACAAACAGACTCCGTGCTCAGTGTGGAGCCTGACATGGGGCTCCATCCCAGGACCCTGAGATCATGACCTGAGCTGAAATCAAGAGTCAGATGCTTAACTGACTGAGCCACCCAGGCATACCTCACTAGTTATTATTATTATTATTATTATTTTAAAGATTTTATTTATTTATTTGACAGACAGAGATCACAAGTAGACGGAGAGTCAGGCAGAGAGAGAGAGAGAGAGAGGGAAGCAGGCTTCCTGCTGAGCAGAGAGCCCGATGCGGGACTCGATCCCAGGACCCTGGGATCATGACCCGAGCTGAAGGCAGCGGCTTAACCCACTGAGCCACCCAGGCACCCGACTAGTTATTATTTTTATATAGAAGCAATTTTTGGTTAATCTCAGCCAAATAAGTGAGAAAATTCTAATCTTTAAAATACAGGGCTTGTTTTCTTTTCTTATAAGGTTTGCCCTTGAATCATGTACTAGAGTTATTTTTCCTTTCAAAAAGTGGACCCAGAGAGGAGTCAAGCTGGCGGAGAAGTAGCGGCTGAGACTACAGGTTGCGGGAGACCAGCTAGATAGCTTATCTAAAGATTGCAAACACCTACAAATCCAACGGGAGATCGAAGAGAAGAAGAACAGCAATTCTAGAAACAGAAAATCAACCACTTTCTGAAAGGTAGGACTGGCGGAGAAGTGAATCCAAAGGGACGGGAAGATAGACCCCGGGGGGAGGGGCCGGCTCCCGGCAAGCGGCGGAGCAACGGACACAAAATCGGGACTTTTAAAAGTCTGTTCCGCTGAGGGACATCGCTCCAGAGGCTTAACCGGGGTGAAGCCCACGCGGGGTCAGTGTGGCCCCAGGTCCCGCAGGGTCACAGAAGGATCGGGGTGTCTGAGTGTCGCAGAGCTCACAGGTATTAGAACGGGGAAGCCGGCTACAGAGACGGAGCCGAGGAGTGACTCTCAGCTCGGGCTTACCTTGAACCGGTCGCAGGCTCGGTCAGCTCGGAGCGGCCGGAGGCCAGGGTGACGGGAGTAATTGGACGCTGTTCCCTGAGGGCGCACTGAGGAGTGGGGCCCCGGGCTCTCGGCTCCTCCCGGCCGGAGACTGGGCGGCGCCATCTTCATTCCCGTCCTCCGGACTCTACGGAAAGCGCTCAGGGAACAAAAGCTCCCGAAAGCGAACCCAAGCGGATTCCTCAGCCCGGCCCCGGGTAAGGGCGGTGCGACTCCGCCTGGGGCAAAGACACTTGAGAATCACTACAACAGGCCCCTCCCCCAGAAGATCAACAAGAAACCCAGCCAGGACCAAGTTCACTTACGAGGAGTGCGGTTTCAATACCAAGGAGAGCAGCGGAATTCCAGAGGAGGAGAAAGCAAAGCACGGAACTCATGGCTTTCTCCCCATGATTCTTTAGCCTTGCAGTTAATTTAATTTATTTTTTTCTTTTTCAATTTTTTTTCTCTTCTGCTAAATTTTTTTAACTTTTACCCTTTTCTTTTTTAACGTTTTTTAACTAGTTTATCTAATATATATATATTTTTTCCTTTTTATATTTTTTTCATTATTGGTTTTCTTTTTTTATTTGTTTCTTTTTTCTTTTTTCTTTTTTTTTCTCTTTCTGAACCTCTTTTTATCCCCTTCTCCCCCCCCCCTCACGATTTGGGATCTCTTCTGATTTGGCTAAAGCATATTTTCCTGGGGTTGTTGCCACCCTTTTAGTATTTTACTTACTCCTTCATCTACTCTTATCTGGACAAAATGACAAGGCGGAAAAATTCACCACAAAAAAAAGAACAAGAGGCAGTACCAAAGGCTAGGGGCCTAATAAATACAGACATTGGTAATATGTCAGATCTAGAATTCAGAATGACGATTCTCAAGGTTCTAGCTGGGCTCGAAAAAGGCATGGAAGATATTAGAGAAACCCTCTCGGGAGATATAAAAGCCCTTTCTGGAGAAATAAAAGAACTAAAATCTAATCAAGTTGAAATAAAAAAAGCTATTAATGAGGTGCAATCAAAAATGGAGGCTCTCACTGCTAGGATAAATGAGGCAGAAGAAAGAATTAGCGATATAGAAGACCAAATGACAGAGAATAAAGAAGCTGAGCAAAAGAGGGACAAACAACTACTGGACCACGAGGGCAGAATTCGAGAGATAAGTGACACCATAAGACGAAACAACGTTAGAATAATTGGGATTCCAGAAGAAGAAGAAAGAGAGAGGGGAGCAGAAGGTATATTGGAGAGAATTATTGGAGAGAATTTCCCCAATATGGCAAAGGGAACAAGCATCAAAATCCAGGAGGTTCAGAGAACCCCCGTCAAAATCAATAAGAATAGGTCCACACCCCGTCACCTAATAGTAAAATTTACAAGTCTTAGTGACAAAGAGAAAATCCTGAAAGCAGCCCGGGAAAAGAAGTCTGTAACATACAATGGCAAAAATATTAGATTGGCAGCAGACTTATCCACAGAGACCTGGCAGGCCAGAAAGAGCTGGCATGATATATTCAGAGCACTAAACGAGAAAAACATGCAGCCAAGAATACTATATCCAGCAAGGCTATCATTGAAAATAGAAGGAGAGATTAAGAGCTTCCAGGACAAACAAAAACTGAAAGAATTTGCAAACACCAAACCAGCTCTACAGGAAATATTACAAGGGGTCCTCTAAGCAAAGAGAGACCCTAAAAGTAGTACAGAAAGCAACAGAGACAGTATACAATAACAGTCACCTTACAGGCAATACAATGGCACTAAATTCATATCTCTCAATAGTTACCCTGAATGTTAATGGGCTAAATGCCCCAATCAAAAGACACAGGGTATCAGAATGGATAAATAAACAAAACCCATCTATATGTTGCCTACAAGAAACTCATTTTAAACCCAAAGACACCTTCAGATTTAAAGTGAGGGGGTGGAAAAGAATTTACCATGCTAATGGACATCAGAAGAAAGCAGGAGTGGCAATCCTTATATCAGATCAATTAGATTTTAAACCAAAGACTATAATAAGAGATGAGGAAGGACACTATATCATACTCAAAGGATCTGTCCAACAAGAAGATCTAAAATTGTAAATATCTATGCCCCTAACGTGGGAGCAGCCAACTATATAAACCAATTAATAACAAAATCAAAGAAACACATCGACAACAATACAATAATAGTAGGGAAATTTAACACTCCCCTCACTGAAATGGACAGATCATCCAAGCAAAAGATCAACAAGGAAATAAAGGCCTTCAATGACACACTGGACCAGATGGACATCACAGATATATTCAGAACATTTCATCCCAAAGCAACAGAATACACATTCTTCTCTAGTGCACATGGAACATTCTCCAGAATAGATCACATCCTTGGTTCTAAATCAGGTCTCAACTGGTATCAAAAGTTGGGATCATTCCCTGCATATTTTCAGACCACAATGCTCTGAAGCTAGAACTCAATCGCAAGAGGAAATTTGGAAAGAACCCAAATACATGGCGACTAAAAGCATCCTTCTAAAGAATGAATGGGTCAACCAGGAAATTAAAGAAGAATTGAAAAAATTCATGGAAACAAATGATAATGAAAATACAACAGTTCAAAATCTGTGGGACACAACAAAGGCAGTCCTGAGAGGAAAATATATAGCGGTACAAGCCTTTCTCAAGAAACAAGAAAGGTCTCAGGTACACAACCTAACCCTACACCTAAAGGAGCTGGAGAAAGAACAAGAAAGAAACCCTAAACCCAGCAGGAGAAGAGAAATCATAAAGATCAGAGCAGAAATCAATGAAATAGAAACCCCAAAAACAATAGAACAAATCAACGAAACTAGGAGCTGGTTCTTTGAAAGAATTAATAAGATTGATAAGCCCCTGGCCAGACTTATCAAAAAGAAAAGAGAAAGGACCCAAATCAATAAAATCTTGAATGAAAGAGGAGAGATCACAACTAACACCAAAGAAATACAGACAATCATAAGAACATATTATGAGCAACTCTATGCCAACAAATTTGACAATCTGGAAGAAATGGATGCATTCCTAGAGACATATAAACTACCACAACTGAACCAGGAAGAAATAGAAAGCCTGAACAGACCCATAACCAGTAAGGAGGTTGAAACAGTCATCAAAAATCTCCAAACAAACAAAAGCCCAGGGCCAGACGGCTTCCCGGGGGAATTCTACCAAACATTTAAAGAAGAACTAATTCCTATTCTCCTGAAACTGTTCCAAAAAATAGAAATGGAAGGAAAACTTCCAAACTCATTTTATGAGGCCAGCATCACCTTGATCCCCAAACCAGACAAGGATCCCATCAAAAAAGGGAACTACAGACCAATATCCTTGATGAACACAGATGCAAAAATTCTCACCAAAATACTAGCCAATAGGATTCAACAGTACACTAAAAGGATTATTCACCACGACCAAGTGGGATTTATTCCAGGGCTGCAAGGTTGGTTCAACATCCGCAAATCAATCAATGTGATACAACACATTAATAAAAGAAAGAACAAGAACCATATGATACTCGCCATAGATGCTGAAAAAGCATTTGACAAAGTACAGCATCCCTTCCTGATCAAAACTCTTCAAAGTGTAGGGATAGAGGGCACATACCTCAATATTATCAAAGCCATCTATGAAAAACCCATCGCAAATATCATTCTCAATGGAGAAAAACTGAAAGCTTTTCCGCTAAGGTCAGGAACACGGCAGGGATGTCCGTTATCACCACTGCTATTCAACATAGTACTAGAAGTCCTAGCCTCAGCAATCAGACAACAAAAAGAAATTAAAGGCATCCAAATTGGCAAAGAAGAAGTCAAACTATCACTCTTCGCAGATGATATGATACTATATGTGGAAAAGCCAAAAGACTCCACTCCACAAAACTGCTAGAACTGGTACAGGAATTCAGTAAAGTGTCAGGATATAAAATCAATGCACAGAAATCAGTTGCATTTCTCTACACCAACAACAAGACAGAAGAAAGAGAAATTAAGGAGTCCATCCCATTTACAATTGCACCCAAAACTATAAGATACCTAGGAATAAACCTAACCAAAGAGACTAAGAATCTATACACAGAAAACTATAAAGTACTCATGAAAGAAATGGAGGAAGACACAAAGAAATGGAAAAATGTTCCATGCTCCTGGATTGGAAGAATAAATATTGTGAAAATGTCTATGCTACCTAAAGCAATCTACACATTTAATGCAATTCCTATCAAAGTACCATCCATTTTTTTCAAAGAAATGGAACAAATAATCCTAAAATTTATATGGAACCAGAAAAGACTGCAAATAGCCAAAGGAATATTGAAAAAGAAAGCCAAAGTTGGTGGCATCACAATTCCGGACTTCAAGCTCTATTACAAAGCTGTCATCATCAAGACAGCATGGTACTGGCACAAAAACAGACACATAGATCAATGGAACAGAATAGAGAGCCCAGAAATAGACCCTCAACTCTATGGTCAGCTAATCTTCGACAAAGCAGGAAAGAATGTCCAATGGAAAAAAGACAGCCTCTTCAATAAATGGTGTTGGGAAAATTGGACAGCCACATGCAGAAAAATGAAATTGGGTCATTTCCTTACACCACACACGAAAATAGACTCAAAATGGATGAAGGACCTCAATGTGAGAAAGGAATCCATCAACATCCTTGAGGAGAACACAGGCAGCAACCTCTTTGACCTCAGCCGCAGCAACATCTTCCTAGGAACATCGCCAAAGGCAAGGGAAGCAAGGGCAAAAATGAACTATTGGGATTTTATCAAGATCAAAAGCTTTTGCACAGCAAAGGAAACAGTTCACAAAACCAAAAGACAACTGACAGAATGGGAGAAGATATTTGCAAACGACATATCAGATAAAGGGCTAGTGTCCAAAATCTACAAAGAACTTAGCAAACTCAACACCCAAAGAACAAAAAATCCAATCAAGAAATGGGCAGAAGACATGAACAGACATTTCTGCAAAGAAGACATCCAGATGGCCAACAGACACATGAAAAAGTGCTCCATATCACTCGGCATCAGGGAAATACAAATCAAAACCACAATGAGATACCACCTCACACCAGTCAAAATGGCTAAAATTAACAAGTCCGGAAATGACAGATGCTGGCGAGGATGCGGAGAAAGGGGAACCCTCCTACACTGTTGGTGGGAATGCAAGCTGGTGCAACCACTCTGGAAAACAGCATGGAGGTTCCTCAAAATGTTGAAAATAGAACTACCCTATGACCCAGCAATTGCACTGCTGGGTATTTACCCTAAAGATACAAACGTAGTGATCCGAAGGGGCACGTGCACCCGAATGTTTATAGCAGCAATGTCTACAATAGCCAAACTATGGAAAGAACCTAGATGTCCATCAACAGACGAATGGATAAAGAAGATGTGGTATATATATACAATGGAATACTATGCAGCCATCAAAAGAAATGAAATCTTGCCATTTGCGACGACGTGGATGGAACTAGAGGGTATCATGCTTAGCGAAATAAGTCAATCGGAGAAAGACAACTATCATATGATCTCCCTGATATGAGGGAGAGGAGATGCAACATGGGGGGTTAATGGGGTAGGAGAAGAGTAAATGAAACAAGTTGGGATTGGGAGGGAGACAAACCATAAGTGACTCTTAATCTCACAAAACAAACTGAGGGTTGATGGGGGGAGGGGGGTTGGGAGAGGGGGGGTGGGGTTATGGACATTGGGGAGGGTATGTGCTATGGTGAGTGCTGTGAAGTGTGTAAACCTGGAGATTCACAGACCTGTACCCCTGGGGGGAAAATATATATATATATATGTTTATAAAAAATAAAATTAAAAAAAAAATTCTGGAAAAAAAAAAAAAGTGGACCCATGGCAGAACGTTTATGCAGCACGCTGTGGGTAACTGATGGAACTCGAGTCGTCTTCTCCACCCCTGTGGAGTTGAGAGCCTGATTGTTGCTGCTGACATTCCTTCTGGTAAATTCTATTATTCTTGTGTGATATGGGATTTCCGAGTGATATGACATTCCTTGTGTTGTTAGTTTTTAGTAACCACCAAAGAAAGAATGAAGAGGAAAAGATAATGCATCAAAGACTATTTTTATAAGAACAGAAAGAGGGAAGGAAAAAGAAAGCCAGATATAAGACAAAAATATGTAGAAACACTGCACCTAAAAAATCCTCTGGAGAGTAATGTAGTAGGACTTCTGCTTCCAGTCAAGATGGAGTCCCAGGAATCAGATGTCCCCTCCTGACTGAAACAACAACAAAACCAGACAAAAGGTATGAAAGGGCAGTTTTCAGCAGTTGGGCACTAGGATACACAGGACTGGGATCCCTGAGAAAAATACACAAATGAGGAAAGCCCTACACTTGCTGTGGCTTAATGCTACAGGCTGCAGAGCAGGGAGTGGGAACCCAGGTGAAGCCTAGCCACCTTCCTGAATTGAGGATATGAAGCTAGGAACTTAGGGAGGCTAGTGTGGCCAGAGTTCACAGAGAAGAGTACCAGAGAGAAGAGAGTTTCACAGAGGGAAGGAGAGCTCTGGAGATGCCAGGAAGTCCTCTCCAGGTGTTCTAAGTAAGGACTGATCAGTGTAGCATGTGAGGAAACTACCCGAGGTCGGAGAAGGATGACCCCAAAGGAGCAGAAGGAACAATCCCCAGAGCTCACCTGGACCTGGGAGTAGTTTGTGTCCCGCCAGCTGTAGTGGGAAGCCACATTATTCGTGGGTCACTGGGCAGATTGCTTAGAGAGATGGCCTCACTAGGGGGCTCAAATTAGCCCTAGCCTAAATAGAGACTACTCTGGTTCCACCTACCAAAGCTTAAAAAAAAGAAAAAAAAAAGAGTAAGCTTTCAGGTATAGAATTTCAGTTTTGCAAAATGAAAAGAGTTCTGGAGATTGGTTGCACAACAGTGTGAGTGTATATAACGGTTATTAAGATGGTAAAGTTTATGTTATGTGTATTTCAGCACAATTAAAAAGTAAAATAGCCCAGAGGCCTCTGGGTGGCTCAGTCAGTTAAGTGTCTGCCTTTGGCTCAAGTCATGATCTCAGGGTCCTGGGATTGAGCTGTGCGTCGGGTTCCCTGCTCAATGGGGCGTCTACTTCTTCTCCCTCTGCCCTGCCGTCACACACCCCTTCTCAAATAAATAAATAAATAAATAAATAAATAAATAAATAACATCTTTTAACAGTTGGATAAATAGAAACTAGATAGTAAAATGGCAGATTTAACCAACCATATTAATAGTAGCACCAAGGATAAATGTTCTAGAGCAGACTGTCTGATGGACCTTCTTGTGATGATGGAATGTTCTTTGTCTGTGCTGTCTAATACCTAGTCACATGTGGCTACTGAGCGCTTGACATATGGCTCATGAACTGAATTTTAAGTTTTGTTAAAATTTAATTAATTTAAATTCAAATACCCAGATGTGGTTAATGGCCTACCAGCATAATTCTAAATACCTCAGTGAAGAGGCGGAGACTGTCCGATTGGTTAAAAAGCAAAGCTCAGCTAAGTGCCTACAAAAGAAACTCTTTAACTATGAAGACAAGTAGATTAAAAGTCAGAGAATGGAAAAAGACACACCATGCAAACCTTAATCAATAAAGGTTGATCTATTAATATCAAAGTCGATATCAAAAAGACATAACTCGTCTGCAGACAGAAATTTTACTTAGCCATCCTCAGGATTACGTTGTTGCCGTAGGGGCAGCTGAGGAGAGAAGGGCGACACATTCGTTGCTAGAGCGTCTGCAGCAGAATGCCAGACTGAGTGGCTTAGATGACAGAAGTTCGTTTCCTCACAGTTCTGGAGGCAGGAAGTCCAGGATCAGCTTGCCGGCAGAGGTGGCTTCTCCTGAGGCCTGTGTCTTTGGCTTGTGGGAGGCCAACATTCTTGCTGCCTCTTCACACAGTCATCCTTCTACGCACGTGCACCCCTGGTGTCTCTCTATATGTCCAGATGTTCTCCTTTTAGGAGGACACCAGTCAGGTTGTAGTAACGCCTGCCATCATGGCCTCATTTCACTTAACCACCACTTTAAAGGCTCTGTCTCCAAATACGGTCATATTCGAAAGTACTGGGGTTAGGGCTTCAACAAACACATTTTCTGATGGGGACACATTCAGCCCATAACAGCCAAGGACATTATTTACCGTAACTGTTCTTACGAGAACAGTGTCTTTGGGTTTTCATGGTGCAGTAGAATTCCCTGGAGAAGGTAGTGCCCTCCTGGTTGTACAATGACTCAAGAGTCAACCCAGAAGAGAAGGGGCCAAGGTTGTGGGGCAATGGTTCACCTCTCAAGGGAGTTATGGAGGACAGTAAGATGGGGAGGAGGGGACTCCCATCCCCCCAGAAACTTGTGCTTTCTCTTTTGTTTCTCTTGAACCTTCTAAGAATAATTGTGCCTATGAGCTATGTAGTTTTTGTTAAAATCACTATATATTTTTTCCTTCCGAATTAACGAAAGGAAAACCTCAAGTAAACAATGTTTCTTCTGACGTGCCCAAGAAGAACCGATTGGAAGTGCTGCCCCTTCCGGAAGCCCACCGAGTCTCCCATCCAGGACGAGCTGCCTCCTGTTGCCGTGATAACGCTGGCTGTCAGCGGGTCTGGAGATGCTCGCCCTGGCTTCCCTGTGGTGTATGTCAGGAGACTGGCTGCTTTATCCGTTCAGCCCCAAAGGTGCGAGGTTTCTGGGTGAGGTTTGAAAGAGGGGAAAGGGGACGAGGCGGCAGAAAGGTTTTGTGCGAGAGAAGGCTCCAGGGGCCCTGAGCTACATGATCTGTAAGAAAGCTTAGAGCAAGTCTATAGAACAATTTAAAAACCGACGGTTTTCCTGAAATCACCCTTGCGTTTCCATGGCAACATCTCATCTGACTCTGTCAGTTACTGTGAAGTGTTCTCCCCTCTGTGTGGACAGACGCTTGGTGTCAGTTGGAGGGTCCCCTCCTCTCGTGATCTTTCTGGGGACGGGGGAAGCAGTATTTTTGGTCGGCATGGCAGTGGCCACTTCCTTCCTGCTTCCAGGCTTTGATAACCAGAGGACGCTTGCCAGTCTGTAATTTACTCATTTGATAAATATTTATAGATCAGGTATTTACGTAGCATTGGGTTCTACCAAAAGCATCCGTCATGCTGGTGAAGTGCGTGCCCGTCAGTCATGGTGGGTGTCGATCGCTTCCACTTCCTGGGGTAGATCTGCAGCAGGCAAGGCCGGATGGTTCTAACCCTCCTATGGCCAGTTGCCTCCTTTCACCCACGTTCTTGTCGGGAGGGTGCTTCGGGCACTGTGCTAGGGGTTGAAGGGAGGAAGAGGAAAGAAAGCAGGCAAAGGGCCCGCCCTGGGGAGGCTTGCGGTCCGAGTGGGATGGCGAGCGTTGGCGTGACAAGAGTGACGAATGCAGGGTAGCACGTGCTCCACGTCGTGGATGCAGACCACGAGCGCCATGGGAACTCAGAAGAGCGGGGCTTCTTCCAGGGCTGGGGGGGATCAGGGAGAGGCTCAGGGATGGTGCGGGGCTTGAGCTGGGTTTGAGTGCAGGCCGGGGCTGGGGACACAGGGAGAATCTTGAAAGCGAGAACGAGGAGAGCGGTGGGAGAACTCGAGATGGGTGCAGGTGGGTGGCTGTTCCGGGAAGGAGGAGCCGACTTACTGAGACGGACAAGGGGGAGTTGGGGGCTCAGGTCGTTGGGATTCCGGAGGGCGGAGTTAAGACCTTCTCCTGTAGGCGGAGGAGGCCTGTCAAAGGTTTTAGAGCAAAGGGGCTGTTGTTTGCGAAGTCACGCTGTGGGATTCTTAATCTGGGAGCCCTGCGCACGACAGTTTGAAGGAGGGAAGGAAAAAGCCGAAGGACTGGGTAGGAAACGGCTTCAGGTGTTAGGATGGAGGTTGTGGGGATGGGAAAAGGAATGAGCGGATGCAGGAGTCCAGTGGGTGGAGCCCGGAAACCCGGAGAAGGACAGATTCCGCCAGGATGTAGTGGAGGAGGCAGAGGAACGTGAAAGCCTGGACCTGGGTCGGTAGCAAAGGAGTTTATGCCGTTAAAAGAAACGATGCTCACCAAGACCTGTGCTAACTAAGAATAGGAAAAGCCTTGCCCTTGAGTAGCTCACAGCCTAGTAGGAAGAGACGAGTGTGATTGTCGTCTGCGGGACAGACGCGTGTACGAGGCAGACAGAGGGACTCACAGGAAGGAGGACGGGGATGGCCTTGAGCCGGATGTTGAAGGGGAGTTTGAGAAAGACGTACACGTCCCACTTGACTTCGAAGAGCACGTGAGGGGAGGCGGGACCTGCAAGTGGGCGGCATCCATTCACAGATCCGTCGCCGTGGCTGGACCCTCACACGAGGCAGAGCTCCAGGAAGAAGAGGTGAATAAGGCTCTCCCTGCCTTCGGGAAACTGTCCATCCAGTGGGGGGAGGACTGCTCATTCCAACATCTGGCTTTTCCCGCGTCTGGCCCCCCTTCTCACCAGGTGCTACTGTGGGTGCCGGGAATGCAGGAGGGAACAGAATGGACTAAATTCCCATCTTCACGGAGCCGCGTTCTAGTGAAGAACTTACTAAAAAACAAGCAGAATTAGGCTAAGTCGTGAAAGACGGGTTCAAGGAAGCATAGAGGAAGAGAGCAGGGTCTGCCAGGGCCGTCGCTGTGAGGCCTGTGCTGTGGACAGGCGAGAGGCGCGGTGGCAGGCCCAGTGAACAGTAGCTGGGGATGGTGGTTGGGAGCGAGGCCGGGTCGGCCTGCACACCGATGTGGACAGCTGTGCGCGCCCCGTGTGGAGGAGGCCATGTGCTTGGGGTCACCAGGGAGGCGACTTTGTAGCTGCGGCTGCTGGAAGAGGCCCTGGCCGGCCTGCGTGCTCTGGGCCCCCCGGACTCCCTCTTGGCGGGGCTCAGGCCGGTCCGCGCCGGTTCCCTCGGCCGCTGGCAAAAGAGCAAAGGGGGCTCGGCCCGGCCCACGAGAAGCGTCCCCAGCACCGACACCCAAATCCGGCCACGCGGACCCAAGGCTTGTTTCCTGGTGTCTGGAGTGGTCTGGAGAGAGAGTGGGTGTTACGGGATGGATTGTGCCCCAGAATTCCTGTGTTCAAGTCCTGACACCTGGAGCCTCTGGACGTGACTGCGTTTGAAGACGGGGTCTCTGGAAGGTGATCACGTTAATGTTGTGGTGGCCGCCTCTGCAGAGCGGGCGTCCTAGGGAAAGAGGAAATTTGGACACACACACACACAACAGACACACAACAGACACACACACAGCAGACACACGACAGACACACACAACAGACACACAAGACACACACACAGCAGACACACACACACACAACAGACACACGACAGACTCACACACACACGGACAGTGCCGTGTGAGGAGATGGAGGCGGAAGCTAACGCATGGCAAAGGTGGCTGCAAACCCCCAGAAGCTCCAGCCGTGGAACATGGTGTCCCTCAGTGTCCCCAGCAGAGCCAGTCCTGCCTAGGCCTTGATTCTGGGCGTCTGCGACACCGCGTTTCTGTTGGTGGCCCCCCCCTCGGGCTGTGGTGCTTGCGGGGCAGCCGGGCAGGGGCGCGGCGGCTTTGGGCTGGGAGCCGCGGGGCCCCTCCCGCCGCTGGCCGGTGTTGCGGTCGCTGTCCGTGAGGTCCCTCCCCGATGCCGCTGCAGTCGGCGTTTCAGGGCGGCCGCTGCGCGTCCCGGTCCATTCAGTTGTGACTGGCCGGCCCTCGGCGCCTTCAGAGAACCGGCCCACGCGCATGTGCCCCCCCTCCTGCCCTTCACTTTCTGGAAGGTTCTCACTCCTGGACGTGGTCGAACATCAGTGCTCCGCCGGACAAGGTCGGATTGGTGAGCGGCTCCGTTAGAAACAACCAGAATGTGTTCACGGTGGTGGTGTCGGGACTTAAAAGGGGATTTGGCGTTTTAATGGGCCGCGAGGGTTTTCACTTAAACTCCTGGCGTGAAGGGCAGGGAACTGTCTGTGCGACTGTGAGAGGCACAGACTCCGCTGGGGCCGAGGGGCCAGGAAGTCATGGAAACACACACGACTTGAGCAGAGCCTCTGGGTAAAGTGCGGACCAATGACCCGTGGTGACCAAGAGCTTCGGCAAAGCTTAGCCCTGAGGAGTTGATCTCTTGTTAGTAGAGACTAGCAAGAGGGCCCGGGGTTCCGTCAGTCGCCCCCACTCCTCTCTGGCTGCTGGAGCGGGTCAGCGGTGGGTCAGCACTGTCATCTTCCAGAACCTCCGGAACGTCCCCCTGCTCCTCGAGGGCTGCTGTCATCAACCCAGCCTCGTGGGAGTGGGGCTCATCGACCCCACCTGCTAACTCAACTGTTTTCTCTTATTTACTATGTTTTCTTGTGTTTGCAAGTCTCAGAAGCAGCCAAATGAACGTCACACCCAAGATTTTCTTGCGGTACCCACTAATGGGTTGTGTACTGTGGAAATGTTTGAAGCTCGTGGCCGTATCTTCTTCTTCTTCTTTTTAAATTTGCATCCGACTGGTATTTTTTATTTGTCAGAACTTTGCTGCCCTGAAATTTATATGTGTGCCGGGTACCAGCGAAGGAAGGTATGTTCATTGTGTTCAGTGTTCACAGTATCTCTGTGAAGGAGATGCCAACAACGGTCGTTTCCCAGGGGAGCCTCCGCGAGGTCATTGGCTTCATCAGGCTCATGGAGCCGGTCAGGGTATATGCGGGTCAGGGTATAGCCCAGCGCTCTGTCTCCAGAGTCCTCGCTCTTACCCGCTGCACATCATAACACCAGTGTGGGTTTGGATGATGGTTTGAGGGGCCCAGAGCACAGACCGCTAGATGAGAGCCCGGGAGGAAGGTGCTGTGTGAGTCCGGTGAGACGCGGTAAGGACTTTAAGTAGGAGAGTGTGCGGATGCTGAGGCTTTTGGATTTGGCAGGTCATGCATGCTGAGTGGATGTGGGCTCGAGGAGCAGGAAGTCTTAGTCAACCTAGCTTAAGTCAGCTTAACAGGTGCAAGGTATGCGTCTCAATGTACGACGTATTTGAACTCAGTCACTCCCACAAGAACCTGAGCGGTTTCACGGATGAGGAAGGTGACGCGCAGGGAGGCTGAGTTCTTGGCTTGAGGGCACTCGTGACGGCCAGCAAGGGGCAGACGGGGACTTGGGCTAGTGTCTGTCACCTGCTGTCTTCATCACCATGCCGCAGCACTCCGGAGCGAGCCTCTGCATGGCTACCACCACCACTGCCAGATGGCCAAATGGTGCCCTTGACCAAGGGTTCCAGAAGGGAGCAGCGAAGGACCCTGGACTCCATGTCCCTTGTGTTTAGTGTGATGTGGTTGTGGAGCTCCCAGGGAGGAATCCAGCTCTGGCCCTTCCTCCCGGAGGCCCTCCTCACTGAGCCATGGGGCTTAAATCATTATACAGTTTTACATTTACATGACAGGTTAATAGGGAAAAAAAATTGGTGGAACAGGGTCTAAAAATCTCTCGTAAGCCGATGTGATTTCTCTCTGTTTCCAGTCTGCTGACTGGATGGCAGATTAAAATGTGAAGATTTGACAAAAAAATAATGTAGCCGTGCCAGCCTTCAGCGTCTCAGGCATAAAATTAAGTTTAATGTTGTATGACGCACTTGAAGACTTGTCATCCTGAGTCTGGCCAGACAAATGTGATTTAGAGGGTTTGGTTTCGAGAAATGAGTAGGAGCAGTAGAATGTGGAATGAGACAGTAGTGGCGACGACACCCCGGACAAGCCCTCCCTGTGGGTGACAAGCAGTCCCCTCGGTCACGTTGTTAATATTGCCTCCTTTTCTGCCTGTTTGACCGGGGACTCTGGTGGGTCCGACTGGTTCTACCGCTGAAGTCGGGAAATTCAGTGACCCCTCGCTCTGCCCCTGCCCGTTCCTGTACATCTCCACCCTCCGCATTCTCTCCACATCTACTAGTTTGCTCCTTTCTTGGGCCTTTAATGTGTGCAGCCCCCATCGCTACCCCAGTTTTTCTTGGGAGCCGCATGCTTCCGTCTGGCTGTGGACCGGTCCCCAGGCTGTGAAGGTAGAGCTGAGCTCTGGTTCCTTCCCGTGCACCTGCGTGCGCCCTTGCACGGACACTCCGGATCCTTCTGTTCTCCTCCCGGTCCCTGTCCGTGGTAGGGTTTGGGTGTCTTACCCCTACTGCCCCTCCCGGCAAAGCCTTGTGAGGGCATCTGCTCAGTCTGTGTCCTGGCCTTTGAGGCTTGTCATTCCTGTTGATATAAGAAGTGAGATACAGGTCAGCCTCACAGAGCCCGGTGCTAAAAACAGAAGCTTCATCCCCAGGCTCTTTGGGTTTGGGCATGGACAGGGGATTCCCCTCTTGCTGCCAACCCCACTTCTAAATGACGTCTTGGTGCCTAGTTGCTGCTACCACCCTCCACGTAAGAGGGAACCTGAAGATAGAACCTGAAGATAGAAGATAGAAGCTGAAACGTTCTGCCTCGGCTCCAAAAACGTGCAGCGGGCCTGAGTGGAAGTCGTAGGTGGAAGCACGGAGCGGATTTCCTCCCCGTCCTTGGGGGAGGGGTTCTGGCTGCTCCAGCCCGGTCGGGTCGTCGGTGAGGGTGGGCCTGCAGGGGCGTCCAGGAGCCCCTCCCCCTGCACGGACCACCCAGTATGCTGCTCCTGCAGCAGCCGAGTCACCAGCCTTCCGGTAGAATTCCCCCAAATTTTGTCGAAAAGACCCGCGATCTCACCTTTGTCGTTCCAGTCCTTGCCCTTGAGCTCGAAGGGTCAGCCCTTTCTGGGACGTCAGAACGGGGAGAGCCGAGCCCGAGGTTTGTTCTCAGGAACTGCATTCTCTCCCCTGAACTCGTTCTCCTCCCACCCTTCCAGCCTGATGTTTCCACGGAAGTGCTTTTGCCTCTGTCCATCTTGCCCTTCTACATCCTGTGGAACTAGGAGACAGACTTCCCCCGGGGCCTCCGAGGCCTCCCGCCCGCCTCCATTCTCGGTGTCATTTTCCGGCTCGTCCGTGCTTGACAGGGACCTGCATTCCCTGCGAGACGACCCCACGGAGCAGGGGGTCTTGCGGTGTGGGCTCTCCGCGGAGCCCCCCTGCAGAGCCCGGCCAACCTCGGAGCCAGCTTCCTTCCTTCTGCCCATGGGTGCTGGTCACATTATTACTTTGGACAAAACTGGCAGGCTCAGTGGAGACGTTTTCCCAGGGCTTCGAGGAAATGCAACACACCCCGTTTTGCTTTTTAATTCCCCTGGGTCGGATTTTGTCAGAGACTGTGGTCGGGGCTGTGTGCTAACCGGGAGTCGGGGGGAGCAAGGCTGCGGTCAGGCCAGGGCAGCTCTGAAGGTCACACACGTGGTGCTGCCCACAGAGATGTCCCAGTTGTGCGGTTTTCTAAAGCAGTCGAGGGGGGCTCCAGCGGACAACCCTCTGTGCACGGAGCCTCCCCATGGGCCCGGAGACGCTCCTGAGTAGGCAGGCGGCCGACCCTCCTGCTGCAGGGTGCACCCTGTCCGGGAGCCCCAGGGCGCACTGCGCTCAGCTCCACCGTGGCGTGTGGCCTCCCTGCAGTCCTGGGTGTCTGTCGGTGACGGGGACAGGTGCACAGAAATGGGCTGCTCAGCCCCGGCTGCCCGGGAAGGGCGGCCTGGCCCCGAGATGCTCGCAGCAGCCTGCTCTGAGTCACGTGGTCCGGTTCCGAGCCTGCTCGGTTCTGCAGCCCCCGGGCAGAGCCTCTGCCCCGCCGCAGGCTCCCGGGTGACGCGGCTGGTCACCCCCACCCCCGGTGGCTGGTAAAGGCCCGCGAGGGCCTGCAGCTCTTTTCACTCGGAGAGCACAGGGCTCCTGACTGGGTCGGGGCGGAGAGGGCAGGGAATCAGCCAAGTGGACATTTCGATGGTAGTGGATGAGTTCCCTTTTGTCCCTGGGGCAAAGGGACATGGTCTCTGGGAAAATGTGATTCGGCGTTCGGGGGTAGGTCCTACCCGTTTTCAACATTGGAGCAGGCGTACTTAGCGGGGGAAGGAAGACAGCTGCTCTGTGCGTGTGCATGTGTGCGTGGGTGCGTGTGTGTGAGAGGGAGATGTGGGGGTGCTCACGGGTGGACAGTCTGTGCTGAATGAGCCTTAGGGGCTGGGGACATGGGAGGCCGCAGATGTGGAGGCTTCTCCAGTCCGGCTGTGGCAAAGAGAGGAGAAGAGGCAGCCGGGATTTTGCTTCCCAGAACAGCCCAAAGGCCAGAAGATTCCATCTCCTCAGCCCTGACTTTCTCCTGTGCTAAGCAGCCACTTGCTCCAATTATGTCTGAATTAAGTGGCAGCGTTCGGTGTACGCAGGGCTTCAGGTCACCTGAACCTGGACCCAAAATGAAGTCAGGCCTTCCTTGGTCAGAACACGTCAGCTGCTCTCAGAAGGCCCTCCCCACCCCACCTCTTTGCCTCCACGCCCCTGCGGTCTTGCTGAGCCACAGACGCCGTCTTGGAGTCCCGAGGTTCTGCCTGGCCTCTGCACAGGGACATGCATATTTTAAAGTCAAAGTCAGCCGTGAAGACGGTGCCTGCATTCTGCCTTCTGTTTCTTCTGAGGTTTACAGAACTACCAGTGCCCATCCACGAACAAATTCTTTGGGTTTAAAATTACATTTAGTTAAGATTAAATACTTCAGACCTGGTGATAAGGATGCCCACATAAGTACGGGGGTTTCTTTTGCTTTTAAACAGGTCTTGAACGGAGCTGTGTTTCTGGCTAAAATCCACAGTCCAGGATTTCGACACTGTCCCGCTTTCGGTGGTCCCTGCAGCTTGTGGTTCATGGACGAAGAACGGTTCTCTTAGAAGACATTTTCCAACCAAGAGAAAAAGTGAGCATTAGCCAGGCAGAGGGAACACAGCAGTGAGAGAACGTGTGATTTTGGCAAACTGAAAATAGTTTGGATAGTTTTTACGGGAACCAAGCCATCAATAATGAGATTTCTCCTGGGTAGTATTGTCTTTCGTGTGGTATGAGTGATTTTCTGACCCACTGTGGCACGACGGATGTTCTAAATCGTTCTTTCTGAAAGAGTCACACATTTGCCTCTATCCCAGCCCCCGGTGAGAGGACTCTGTGGAGTCAGGCGTCCATCGATGGCTCAGAGCCTCAGGCCTGCCAGGGCTCGGTGGCGCATGAGCATGCGGTTCCGTGAGCCCAGCGCTCTGCCCAGCTGAGAAAACTAATGCAGCCTCCCCCTGGTGTTTGCCAGGACCTTAGAATTGGGGGTTTGCAAAGGCAGCCCCTTGCAGCAGTTTTTGTGTAGATCACAAAATCAGCAGGTTGCAAGCAGCGCTCTAAGAAATGAAATCGACGAGAGCAGAAAATCAGAATATGTTCCACAGATAAGGGCCAGTGGTGTTCAGTGGAACCTTGTGTGTGTGCTTGACGGGAACGCCTTTCTAAGTGCTCAGGAATGTATACTTGTAGGCCCAGGAGACGAAGATATTTCACCTTTAGTCCAACATTAATTGATTCGTAGCGGCTGGCTAGGATGCTGTGCTGTAAACGGGTCAGTAGCAGTGTCTAGACTCAGAGAGAAAGTGCCATTTTGGGTTAGCAACGCAGGGCCACGGAGCCGCTGTCTGTGCATTTGCTCTCCCTGTGGAAAACACTAAGTGAGCAATAGAAGTAGCTCCAGCAGGCGAGTTACGGAGCCTGGTTGTGGCTGAACGGGCGGGCGGGCCGGGTTTTCCTGGGTGTGACTAACCCCAGGAAATGGGAAATGTGCGTAGGCATGTTTGTGTGTGTGCGTGCACACACAGACACACAGACACACACAGACACACACACAAACACACACACACACACATAGACACACAGACACACACACTCAGACACACACACAAACACAGACACACAGACACACAGGCTTTATTGTGGGTTTTCCATCAACAAGAAACTTGATTTTAATAAAAAGCACAAATAGTTCTCATTTGCTAATGAGATTGTTTAAATGAGATTTTGGCCTATTGAATTTTTCTTTTTAAAGATTTTATTTATTTACTTGAAAGAGAGAGAGAGAGCAGAGTTGGGGGAGAGGCAGAGAGAGAGGGGGAGGCAGGCTTCCCACTGAGCAGGGAGCCCGATGCAAGGCTCCATCCCAGGACCCCGAGATCATGACAGGAGCTGAAAGCAGACGCGTAACCACTGAGCCACGCAGGCGCCCTCGAACCATTACTTTTATGCAGACGTACTGGGTCTCGTAGTTCCTCACGTGCTACTCCCTCAGACTGTCACGTGCCGCTTCCTATCGCTGTACACGCACCTGGAGGGACACTGTAGCAAGGAAAGCACACATTTTTGTGGGCTGGCTGTGGGCCGTCCCCTGGGCTTCGCGGACTGTTTTCTGTAACTTCGCTGTGACTGGGTGAGGCAGGTCCTCTCGTGATCCCCCCGACCCACAAGGAAACCGAGGCTGGGGGAAGTTACTGGCCACACTCAGCGGCGGCTCAGCACAGATCTGGGGTTCGAACCCAGGCAGGGTGATTCCAGAGTCTTTCCTCTCAAGCCGTTCCGTTTATGGCCTGCCTGAGTGAACATAAAAAATGTGCTTAGGAGCTAAAGCCTAAGTCGTCTTAGATGAGTGACTCCAAAATCAGCACGAGGCGGGAATGCACAGCCTGGAACCACACACCAGGCCATGGTTGAATGAGTGCTAGGGCCGTGGTTCCTCACGTCCAAACATCATGCTCTCCTTTCAACGTGGGTCTGTGGCGCAGTTGGGTGACTTAGAATGACACTGTTGGTGCTCGGGGCTTCTCCTCAGAGTCTAGCATCACCGTGAGGCTTGTGCCCAGCCAGGTGACTATCTGGTTTTGTGATACGAAGATACTCAGCAGTTTCTAAGAATTGCTACTTACTTTTCTGTTTCTTTCTTTCTTTTTTTTTTTTTTTTTTTAAGATTTTATTTACTTATTCGAGAGAGAGAGCACAAGCAAGGGGAGTGGCAGGGGTGTGGGGAAGCAGACTCCCCATGGAGCAGGGAGCCCGATGTGGGGCTCAATCCCAGGACCCTGAGATCATGGCCTGAGCTGAAGGCAGACACTTAACGACTGAGCCCCCCAGGCTTCCCTACTTTTCAGTTTCTGTACGTGTTTTGTTTCCTTAGAGGGACGGTAAGCTCTTGAGAAGTGTCCTCAATGACACACACACAGGCGTGAGTGATCCTTGCTGATCAAGGTGCCGACGATGACCGAGGTCACTGCTGTCCTTTCCCTCTGCCCTTGGCCACCGAAGGGTGTTGTTCACAGCACACCTGACCCCAGCCCACCCCACTTAAAGTTGAATTCTCTTGCTGAATTCTCTGTTTCTTCCCATTTTGTTTTCTTCGTCCACCAAACTCTAGACTCACTCACAGTGTTTCTTGGGTCTTAGGGTCGTTTGGGGGTCTCCGTTGCAGCGTTCGAGCACATTATATCCAGCCGTCTACGGATTTTAGTGCCACGCTGCTGGGGTAATAACGACGCCTGCAACTTTCTTGCTCAGGTACTGCAGGAAATGCAGTGGATGTGTTAAAAATAATGCCAGGCAGGTGTTAAAAATAAATGTCGTTGCCTATTGATGATTTAAACTTACATTTGAAATCCTGGTGTCCTTGGCCTGGCAAAGCAGAGATGAACACAGCTGAATCGGATGTGCTCAGCCAGCTGATTTCCAGCACCCCCCGGACCCCCAGAGAGTGGAAATAATAATGGCTCATCTTCGTGCATCTTCCAGGCCTCTCCAGGCCCCGTGCTTGCTGGGTCAGATTAGCCTTTAAGTCTGAGCCTGCCCGATTCTCCCACAGGCAAGTGTTTTCCTTTCAGTTCCTGGAAAGTGAATGGGTCTTTCTCAGCCGTTCTCTTTCTCTCGTTTGATTCTGTCTAAATTCTGTTTCCTATTTAAGACTTTGGAAATTAAATCTTTCTCTTTTAGGCTAAAATGGGCTCAAGAAACTCATTAAATTCTTCCCAACCCTAATCCTTTACGTCTTCGGCAGGACTGCTCCTTCACAGGGTGACCCGAGCAAAAGCTCCCACTCAAACCCCCGAGTAATCTTCCCGCCTCCCAGTTTGTTGCATGCGTCCTTTAGGGGACTGGCTCCGCAGTGGGCTCAAACAGCAGCGCTTCCTTTCCCTCGTCCTGATTCCACAGGCCTGAACCCAAACCTTTCCACAGGAGGCTGCTCCCCGCGTTTCCCCTCAGTGCTGTCGCGCTTCCTCCTAGCGTCAGCGGCCGGAACAAGGCGCAGGAGGAAATGCCTCTAAGAGAGAGCGAGGTCCAGGGGCGGCCGGCCAGATGGCACTCTGTTGGCTGGCCCAGTCCGCAGATTGTCCGTATTTAATGTCTGCAGGCAGCCTTGGGAGGGCGAGCGTAACAATGATGGTAACTGGCGTCTGAGTGTGCTGTACGCCAGCCACAGAGTTAAATGCTTCAATAAACATCTCATTTAAGGGGCGCCTGGGTGGCTCAGCCGTTAAGCATCTGCCTTGGGCTCAAGTCATGATCCAGGAGTCCTGGGATCAAGTCCCACCTCGGGCTCCCTGCTCATGCGGGAAACCTGCTTCTCCCTCTCCCACTCCCCCTGCTTGTGTTCCCTCTCTCGCTGTGTCTCTCTCTATCAAATAAATAAAATCTTAAAAAAAAACCCTCATTTAATTTTCACGAAATCTTGGGAGGAAGGTGGTGTGATCGCCCCCATTTTACGTAAGCGGAAATTGAGCAAGGTTTGGAGACGTTAAGTTGCCTGTAAGCGGTAGAGCTGAAAGGCAGACCCGGCGGGTCTAGTTCTGAAACCATCACAGCAGGGGGTGAGTAAAAGGCCCGAGTCAGGGAGTCCACGTCTGAACGTTGCTCGAGAATGTGTCATTGTGACAATATGACCAGTGGTTACGAGGTGCTTGGCGTGGGGCTCGGCTCCTAGGAGGTACTCGTATTATTAACTCTTCCCCATTTCTGGTGTTGTGTCTTCTTCAAAGATACGTTTTCTTCTTGAAGTGCATTTTAGTCTCTTGCCTCTGCCTAATCGGTCACTTTTGTCCAGATTCCTGTGGAGCCTGAGACAATGTACGTGAGGACCTGTGTAGAGTAGGATACTCAGTTGGTACAGCCGATACTCCTAAAAATGGAGATGCGAATTCCCGTTGATCTGAGGAGAGGAAACTCAAGTTCACGTTTGAATTTGAACTTGATGGTCCATTCTCGTGGACCAGACTGTGCCGTCATGGTCGCGGATGAAAGCCAGCGGGGAAGAAGAGGCAGCGTGTACATCAGAGAATGAGAGTTCTCTCCCAGAAAGAGATACATCGAACATCTCGGTGCAACAAAAGCCCTTTCGTCTAGTTCACTGGAAAGTACCCCTCAGCTTCAGAGTAGTCTGGCCATCAGGGAGATCCTTTCTGGATGATTTCCTCTGGTTCTCATTTTCCTGCCATGGGTGTTGCTTCTGAAATTTTCTAATTCCAATACAGTGGGAGCCGCTCCTTCCCCCTTCTCTCCTCGCTCCACCTGCCTGACTCCAGTTGTCACAGGGACGGATCCTGCTGTCCGCGGGCAGCGCGGGTCTCGCCAGGCGGTTCTCACCAGGAAGGACTGACTGCGCACACAGCTCTGGCCGGGCGCAGCTCCCTGCCCTCCGGAGGCTTTCAGCCGTTGAACTTCCATAGCGCCCTGCAGTGGGAGGTGCTGTTACCTTTCCCAATTTTGCAAACAAGCGGAAGCACAGACTCTGTGACTTGCCAGGGTTGTAGGACGGGCCTTGGGTCCTGCATTCAGTCCTGCATTCAGGGTCTGTCCTCTCCACCACCGCCCTGTGCCGCCTCTCCCCTGCCCGGTCCACGCAGCCGGCACTCCCTGATACTTTTGATTCCACTTAACATTTTACTGTTTTAAATGGTGTCTGGGAGCGGCTCATGAAATGCTCCACAGCCCTAACGGCACCGTGACTGGAGTTTGAAAACCCTTGGCCGGACCTCCTCTCTAGTGAGATGGACCAGCGGGTGCCTCGACATTCTGTGTGCCGGTCTCTGCCAGTTCTGGTGTCCTGCTCACCCAGCAGCCCTGTGCTTAGGGTCTGGCCCCCCGGAGAGGTCTGCCTCCTGGGAAAACGCATTGGGCATGTGGAACCTCGAGTACCCTTGTGAACTAGTAAACTGTCTCCCTGGTTTTGGCTGTGAGGCTGGATGACACGAATCTGCCCCCAGAAATGCGTTGTGAGAAATGGGGTCACTGGGTCAGGGTCCGTGCAAGTGAGGCTGAAGGCCCTGCCCTTGACCTTTGGCAGAATCTGCAAGGTCCATGCAGTGACGTCTTTTGTAGGATTCCTCGCAGGGGTGCGGATTCCCAATACCGAGCAGGGTTTAAGCTTTGTGGCGCTGAGCTCCATCTGCTCCGCGGTCAGAGAGCCCGGCACCCTTTCCTTCATCCGGACGCGTCCTCGTTGGCTCACCCGTCCGCGAGAAAGGACACCGATGCCGCTTTCCCACCCGCGCTCTGTTCCACTGCGCGGATAAGTGTCGTGCACGCTCTGCAAATAATTGATTGAAATGGGACCCCTTTGCCTCTCGGCCCAGCCGGTCTCCCTCTGAAGCTGGTGTCCGATGGGACCATGCGTTATGCATCTCAGTGATGATGCATTAATTTATTGAGAACTAGCAAGTGAGACCTGAGTTCTCCAAGCGTGTTGGGTTTTGCTAAATCACTGATTGCATCCGTTACTTGTAACAACCTCCCTGTTGTTACTTGTAACAACCTCAGACAGACCTTCTGCCAACCCATCGTCTCTACGGGATTGCGGCTTCCCGGCATGAACCGAAAAGTTACCTGCAGATTTCAGTCTTTGAAAGCTTTTAGGCGAGCCGCCAGATGAAGTCCAGACAAGGGAGACTGGCCGTAAGCCAACCTGCGCTGACCTCTGCCCACGGTCCTGGGATGAGGCTGGCCAGGGCCCGGAGCACCCGGAGAGACCTGTTTGCAGTATTATAGCTTCGTGGCTGCTCTGTCCTAGCCAAGGAGCATCTGGGGCTTGTGGCCCTGGATAAACACGACCACAGGATGGAATCAGCCACAAGCCCACCTGGTCTGTGTAGGAGGATAAAGTGAGCAAAGGGAAGTGGGGGAATTGGGACGAGGAGAACCGCGCAAGGATAACGTCCTTGTCTCTTGGACACTGTATTCCCAAGAAGGTGAATGAACAAAATAAACATAATTAGCTTGTCCGAGAAAAACAATTAGCGATGTGATTGGCGTATTGGTTTTCCCTTTCCCTCCATTGCCCTTTTATGTTTTGTTTAATAGGAGAAGGTTGATGTGAGAACTCAGCAGGCTTCTGACTTTTTGTTCTCAGGAACTAGACAGCACACATGTGGTGTTCTAAGTTCAGCTTGTTTCACGTCGGAAATCAGAATATCCAGCCCAAGGTGAGGACCGAACCTTTGAACCCAATTTAACGTCAACCCCCCACCTTCCCCATCTGAAGCCTGCACGGGCTGGGGCTGCCGTGGGGAGGGTTGGTGGGTCGCTGGCAGCCTCTGTGCAGTCTCTGCCTTATGCTTTTCTCCCTTCGCGGTTCTCTCAGTTGCTGGCTGGCTTCTGAGCGCCCAGGGCAGGGGGGCAGGTAGGGAGTTAGGGACAAGGGAGTCAGCAAGGCACTTCGTCACTCTCTGAGCCTGGCTAGTGTTTCATGTGGACCCTTTCCCTTGTGAGTGTTGTGGGTTCTTCAGACGCTCCCTCAAGTGGCCATCCCACTCCTGCCCTTCTTGGGGCCGTAGAAGAGGCATCTATACTCCAGGAGGTCCTTCTGCATTTCTTCCTAAGACCCTGGCAATCCAGTGCCCACTTCTAGCTTTTTGCTGCTGGGGTCTGTCTCTCTGCCTCTCTAGGTAGCCCTATAACATAGTACCCAAGCTGACCACATGCCAGCTCTCTCTTCTGAGGGACCACATTTGGCCCACAGGACACCCCTTGCCTGAGAAACCCCACAAAAGCAGACCAGTCCCCCGTGCTCCTCCACCCTACTGTCACAGCTCACTCTGGATGTCAAAAGTGAAATGCTGGGACCCATGATATGTGCTGTTTCCTGACTGTATTTCGGAATGTTCCAACTGGTCCACATAAGCCAGCTTCGCTGGGATGGAGACGAAGGAGATGACAGCTGTAGCCCCTCTCTCCTTGGGGTGATGAGGGGACCTTCACAGCTCATTAACAGCTCTTCTCAGTAAAAGCTCGTTAGCTGTCTGTCCCCACCACACCTTCCTCTGACCCCTTTCCACATCCTTAATCTGGACGAGGCATCCAAGAGGGAAGGAGGCAGGTCTCAGAATTTCCTTTGTGAATTCTGTAAAAGGGGGGCTTGTTCCAAACTCACGCGGGTATCTGATACCTAACATATTGGTGTCTCAGCCAAAACAGAAGCAGAAAGAATCCCACTCTAGTATCTTATTCCGTAAACAACAGAGAAAAAGGTAAGAGTGTGCATTTCAGTTGTCTGGTGCTGCTTAACACCATGAAACCGAGTGGCTTAAGACGACACCGGTGTACTATCTCCCATGGTTCTGTGGGTTGGCTGCGTCACCCCTCTGCTGGTCTCACCGGGGTGTCTCACCACTGCAGCTGCACCGAGCCAGATGGTCAACCGTGGCTCACACGGCTGCCCCTTCGTGCCAACTGGGGGCTGGGCGCCTCAGTCCTTGTTCTCGTGGCTTCTCATTGTCTCGTAGGCTAAAGCAGCTTCCTTTCATGGTGATCTGGGCAGCGTTTCAAAAGACGGAAGCAGAAGCTATAAGGCCTCTTGAGGCCTTGGCTCTGGAAACCGCACAGAATCGCTATCCTACATTTTGTTGGCCAAAGCAAAACCATAAGACCAGCCGAGACTCAACAGGTCGGGGAGAAGAGACTCTGCCGTTAGCATTTACCTCTTTGGCTCTCCCCTGTTCACTGGTTCACTGCGGGGATTTCGGCCTCTGCTGACTCCAGCAGATGTGGAGTGGAGGGGCAGGTCACACGGAGTCCATGTTGGTTTGATGGGCTTAGATTTGGAAGGGTAGAAAGGAGGGAAGAGAAAAGATCCACAAGGTAAGAGCCTGGGGAAGAAAGCAGAGCCAACTGAGGGGGATTTGGGGAGGCATTGGGGTGGGATGTAGAATGGACCACAGGCTGGGAGCCCTTGTTACAGAGAACAGGCCAGACCGGTTCTTCCATTCATGAAGGCAGGAGCAGACAGTATCTCTGTGTGGATGGGGTGGTGGGGGGGACGGGGGTGAGACCTTCTAGAGCTTATTGTGAAGAGAGTTTACCGTAGACTGGATTCCTCTTCTCCCACCTGTCATCCCCTGGACACACTTCCCGTCCCCATCCTTCCTCTTGCCTGATGTGCTCAGAGGGAAGGGGAGTCCCAGGAGAGGTGCGGGTCCTGGTACACAAGTCTGCCTGCAGGTGTAAGGTTTTTGGAAGGGGTGAGTGGGGGAAGCTGTGGGCTGCAGAGTCAAAGCTCAGGGTTTTCATTTTTAAAACCATCTCTAAAGCCTTGCGTTGTGAATGCCCGACGGTGTTTATCCAGAGTTTAAGCGGAAAGGCCCTGTGTCTCCCGTCAGATGCCCCAGGAGAAGGGAGCAGAGGCTGGTGACACTGGAAGGGCAGGTCACTTTGCTGAGAAATGCAGTGCTTGGGGCTTGTTTTCAGCTGCGGAGGTGACCAGAGTCACACAGCGGATTGTTGACGCTGATAAGCACCCTTGGGGGAAGCACAGAACCTTGACCCGCCTTATATTTTAAACCAACACAAAAATCTGTAGAATTTATTTTTCACTTTGAGAGAATAGATATATGCCTGCCTTTAGGGGAAGATTCCATGCTTTAAAAAAAAAAAAGCATTTTTAAAATTGTGTCTTTTCATGATCAAAAAGGCTCAGCTCAAGGTTTGACAGCTACCGCTGACCGACCCCCACCAACCCGCCCCTCCTAGGTTAACCCTCCTGTCCTCTAAAACCTTTGCCCTTCTGCCTCTGAAGCACACTGCTTTCAGCAAACACGGGGCCATAGACACTGAGCCGAGCTGGGTGAGTTCAGATCCTGCATGGCTTCCCCCTTTGCCGCCCTTCCCGGAAGTCCCCGCAGCTGGGCTCCCCTGTCCAGGGCCCGCAGGCAGGCCGGAGCTCGGAGCCAGTGACCACGGCCTCACTGCCCAGAGGCTGCCAGCAGGGGGTGTTGTGTCTACACCTGCGGCCCCGAGTGTGTGGACACCACCAGGCTTCTCAAGTTGTTAGACACTTAACAGCTGAAGGGGACGTTAGAACTCATGTCACCTGCGGGTTTCCTTTGCTCATGAGGAACTTCTGGTCCAGAGACATGAGTTCGTGGTAGAAGTTGGGCCAAAACACAGGCCCCTTGACCTGCGGGCTGGGTCCCTCCCCTCCCGTCTGCTTCCTCCCCTCCTTCCTCTCTCCCTCCTTGGCACACCCCCACCTCGGGCCCCTGTGTGGTCTCAGATCCCTCACAGTTGGGAGGAACAGGACTTGGATGTGAAACTCTTAGAAAGGAACAGAAGATGGTGAGCCCTCTCTGCCGTTTGCCTGGGAAACGCAGTTGGGGACTTTCTGCATTTGGCCTCATAACAGTCAAATCTTGACTAGTAGGGATGAGATTAAACTGTACAGTGGGTTTTTTTTAATAGTTAAAAATAGCACACTTGTGGCAAAAGTTACTATTTCTTACAAATCACCAAAATAGTCACCGATCCTATGAGAGGCGAGATATCAGAGTGTCGGTCTCATCTGTTATCACCAGCTGGGTGATCTCGGCCAGGTTTTTAAACATCGCTTGGCCTCATCTATAACATGGGATAATAGTACAGGTGAAGATTAAGTGAGATAAGGCATTTAAGTGCTCAATAAATGTTAATAATGGTAATGGTAATAATAGTAACAATAATAATAATGGCAATTCTGGCACTTGTAACGTGGAACTACAGTGCGCTTGTGTCTACTACAAGGGAGAAAGGCCCCTTCTCTCCACTGGTTAGATAAGTAGCTCTGCTGAGTAGCTTCTCCGCCGTCTTC
>NW_022630995.1:770346-825544 GCF_010015895.1 Lontra canadensis
TTTTTTTTTTTTTTTTCTGTTTATCCTTCTTGGTGCTCTCTGAGCTTCCTGGATCTATGGTTTGGTGTCTGTCTTTAATTTTGGAAAAATTTCAGTCATTATTACTTCAAATATTTTTCTGCTGTTTGTTCCATTTTTTCTCTCTCTTTGTTTCTTCTCCTGGTGTTTCAGTTACACATTGGTACACCTGTTATAACTGCCCTATGGTTTCTACATATTCCACTTCATCTTTTCTTTTTGCATTAGGTTTGGGAAGTTGCTATTTATATACCTTCAAGCTCACTGAGTCTTTCCTTAGCCATGTCCAGTCTACTGGTGAGCCCATCAAAGGCGTTCTTCATTTGTTACAGCTTTTCTGACTTCTAGCATTTTTCTTTTGTCTTTTCTTAGAGTTTCCATTACCGTTTATAGTATCCATCTGTTCTTTCATGTCGTCCACTTTTTCTTTTAAGGTTATTAGTGTATTAATCATAGTTGTTCTAGAATTCAGTCTGATAATTCCAACGTCACTGCCATATCCACATCTAGGTCTGAGGCTTGCTTTTTCTTTTTTAGGTGGTATTTTTTGCCTTTTAGCATACTTTGCAATTGTTTGTTGAGAGCTGGACATGATGTACTAGGTAAAAGGAACCGAGGCAATAGGGCTGTAGAGTGAGGTTTTATGTTTATCTGGCTAGGAATTAGGCTGTGTGCTTACAGTGTGCTGTAACTGTGGTGTCGAGGACTTAAATCTCCTCTAGTGTCCTTGTTTTTTCTCTCTCCATTGTCTTTGGATTTTCCTGGAGATTTCTTCTTAACATGAGATTGAAGGCTCTCCGTTCTCTCCATTGGAGTTCTGTCATCATACGGAGCAGGGTAGATATGGAGATGGGGGCGCACTCTATGGTCTTATGATTAGGTCTCAGTCTGTGAGCCTGGGGTGAGTATTTCCCTTCCCTGGGGCCCTTAGGCTTTTGTAAAACTCTGGTTGATTGGGATCCAATAAAATAGTTTCTCTTGAGGACAGATCTCGGGAAGAGAACAGAGAGCTCCATGTATTTCAGAATGATGACGTTTCTCCTCCACCTGCTGGGAGAACAGAAGATTTTTCTCAGTGAGAACCTGGTACGACTCTTGGAGTTAACATTTTTGACAGTTGGGGCCCCCTGGCACTGGGCCCCATTGTTTTTAACTCTCCATCTTGTCCACACCAAGACTTCAGCAGTTCCCCGATTATAGGCTGAGGTATGCCTGCCCGTCCTGGCACTAGCTGCGGACTCTCGCTCTTGGTCCGCGGAGCTTCTCTGCAACTGCCCGTTTGTCTCTCTGGTTTCAGGTCAGCAGTTTGCCCTGTGATCTCAGTTCTTTGCTGGTTGGAAAAGAGTTGTTGATTTTCAGTTCATTTGGCTGTTTTTGCTGTTGCAAGGATGGGAGCGATGGACTACGTTCAAGCTCTTAATACATCAGGCCAGAAAGCGGAAGGTACAGTGTGATTTGTCAGTGGACCAAACTTGACGTATTAATAGGTCAAGTAAATTGCACGGTCACGGACCATGAACTTTGCCAACACAACAAAATAAAACAATGACCTAGTGCTACTGCAAACCAGCACTTCCCTAAGAACTTTACATAGTCTTCTGACACTACCCTGAAAAGGTAGAGACTGTTATCTTCCTCATTTGATAGGTGAGATAGTGGGGAAAAAAGAGGCTATGTAACCTGTCCAAGGACATACAGAAGTGATAGAAGGGGAATTTAAGTTCAGGCAGCTCGACTCCAGAGGTCACCCTCTCACTGCAATGCTCCACTGCTCTGACACCTCTCCCGGGATCAGGTGTCTGTGTTTCCTTTCTTTCAACAAACAGAGGGGCTAAGCACTGTTCCAGTCACTGTAGAACACGACAGACAGGTCTCTGTCCTCAGAGTATATATTTCAGTAGGAGAGAGAGCAAATCAACAAGTAAGCAAATGAATGAGCAAAGCTGTGCAGAGAGAGAAAAGAATGAAGCATTTAACCACAGCGATGTGACAGAGTGGAGGGAGGTGGCTGCTTCAGAGGATGGTGAGAGATGCCCTCCCCCAGGCACTGACATTAAAACCAGGAGAGCCAGGACGCAGCTGGTAGGGGAAGAATAATCCAGATGGAAGGAGGGGCCAGAGTAAAGATGGGAACTAGTATGGTGCATTCCAGGACGAGACAGGTGGCCGGTGTGACTGGTCCACATGGGTGTGGGAGATGGTTGTAGAAGAGTTTACGGGGAGGGGCAGGTTCCACGTCAGTGCAGGGCTCCGTCAGGCACAGCACAGAGTGTGGAAACTGTCCTATACGCCGTAGCAAGGCGCTGCGGAATTTTAGGCAGGGGAGCAACCTGGTGACAGATGTCTCAGTGATGCACTTAAGCCGCAGTCCACGGTCAGGAGACCCTAGAGGTGTGCCAGATTCAGGACTGCAGACCAGCTCCAGCCTTGGTGTTGGCAGCAGTCCTGGTGACATCTGGGTAGGAGAATAAAAGCTCAGAAGGCTTCCTGCAGGCTTAACCCCAGGGCTGCTCTCCTTGCTGGCTGTAGCTGTCTCTGCAGAGACCTGTCCCAATGTGGGCTCCCTTCCCTAACTGCAGCCAAAGGATCTGGGATCTTTCCGAGCCAAAGCTTCGGATGCACAGCTTCTCTTCTGCACGTGAGGAATGGATTCGCCTTCTTCTTTCAAGTTAGGTAGTGGTTGTTGGTTTCCTTCTGGTGTAAACGGGCAGTTCCGAAAGTGCCCCCTCCCGAGGCCCTGAGAAGGCTTCTGGCCCTGCTTTTGCAAGATGCTGGAACACTGTGCCTCACGTTGTCTCCTTCACAGCGGTTTGCCCTCCTGGGCAGGTCTGGGAGTCACGTGGGAAGGACAAACAGCTTGGTGGTCTTCAAGCAACTCCTCGTTCATGATGATGATGATTTATGGAGTCGCCAGAGCCTTTCTGCGGCTCTGTGCCTCCTCACTAGTGGCAGGTTGCTCCTCCCCGTGATGGGGCCTATGCGGGAGGGGAGACAGAGAGAGAGAAACTCCCAAGGCGGCCACAGGAGGCTCAGCGTCCTCTGCCTGCGCTCACCGGGCAGGAGTTCCCACCGGCCAAAACGGACCGTGGAAGGCAGAGGTGCCATGATGCCTCCCTTCCTTCCCATTGTGGACCTTGGTCAGTGAAAGCTGGGAGACGAGTGAAACAACCTGTGGGAATGCACGTGGAGGGAATGAGCATGTGCTTGCCCCAGCTGGCCTGAGGGAAGGGATCCTCCTGTAGATGGGGATCTCAATCCAGGGGCCAGTCTGCCTCCTGGGGGAGCTTAGCCCCAAATGGACGAGAGACTCCTCACGCGGATATCGCCCTTGGTACAATGAGCTCTTCCTAAGCAATGCAAGGTGACCCAGGCTTTATAAACAAAAAGTTATATACTTTAGGGCGCCTGAGTGGCTCAGTTGACTAAGTGGCTGCCTTGGGCTCAGGTCATGATCCCAGGGTCCTGGGATCAAGTTCTGCATCAGGCTCCCTGCTCAGTGGGGAGCCTGCTTCTCCCTCTGCCTTTCTCTCTCTGTGTCTCTCATGAATAAATGAATAAAATCATTTAAAAAAGTATATGCTTTAAAGGCACACAGAGTTTGTATTCCAAGAAGTAGTTAGTAAAGCAGAGGTATTTTGTAAACGTATAGCTATCAGATTTTATATGTTCATTTGGCTCCACACCTCTATTGAAGGAACGTAACACTTGCATATTTTTTTTAAAGATTTTATTTATTCATTTGAAAGAGAGAGAGCACAAGTGAGCGAGCACAAGTTGGGTGGAGGGCAGAGGCAGAGGGAGAAGCAGACTCCTGGCTGAGCAGGGAGCCTGACTTGGGGCTCCATTCCAGGACCCTGGGATCGTGACCTGAGCCGACGCTTAACCCACTGAGCCGCCCGAGCGCCCGGTACTTGTCTATGATGAGTCATCCACGCAGGCCTGTCAGTATGGAATCTATTCTGAAATATGTTTTCAAGCCAAGTGTTTCCTTCTACCTGCTATTCATAGGGGAGATCTCGGGAGGGGCACTCAGACCCGGCGCCCGGGAAGCCATGCCCCTTCTCCGCCCCACTCGCTTCCTCTCTTAGAACCCACCGGAGGGTTGGCGCCAGGGGCCCTCGGAAGCAGAGTCTAATCCCTTGTCTGATAACTGAAGAAACTGAGGCCCCGCTGTCTGAGCCGATTTTTGTTTCTTGCCCCACGTTGGCTCCAAAACTGCATGTAGGTGTCCAAGGACACGGCGTTGCAATGCGGTTCGCTGGCGAGCGGTTTCCTCCCGGACCTGCCCCCGACTGTTCCGGCCGAGCTGTCCCTCTTCACTCCGTGCTCTCCCTGCTCTCCTGCCAGACACTCCACGTTGTGGCTTTCTAGGTTTCCAACCCACTGATTATTTTGCATTTTGGATGCCTTCTCTCCCAGCTGCCTTCATTTGCATTTTTCCTAAATCAGATCTCACTGTGATCATTTCTGCTCTCGTTTCCAACCTCTTTAGATCCGTCTGTGTTATTTCCCTGTCCTCAGTGATGCCTGCGGCACCCCCAATCGGTAACCACCAAACGACGTTATTAACATAATGTGTCCACTTTGTGCGCAGTGTTAATGAAGGTGCTCAATGAAACCCCATCTCGCAGATCCGCTGGGACCTCCCACGAGCTCTCGTCTCTGCTCCCTTCCTCCCGTGAGATACGGAGCTGTTTTTCATCTCTTGTCCTTGTTTATCAGAGTTCAGGCTTTCAGTCATCCTGTCACTGTTCCTGTGAGTGCCGTCAGAGCTCCCGTCGCAGGAGGGTTTCAGGGAGCCGTTGCACGAGCTTGGTAATGCTCCGAAGATGCGACGGCCTCAAGAGCCATTGAATCCACAGTTTGAACTAATAGTAAAATGTAGAGTTTCACTTGCCAGCAGGAATTTCTAGCCTTGCTTTTAAAGACTCTTTAGAAGACAGACACATTTGATTATCTTTGCCTTCTCCTGTTGACTCTTCTAAGGCTTTTTGTGTAAATCTCTAGTTAAGTCCTTTTTAATTTAAAGGTACGTAAACCCTTATGTGCTTGTGAGGAATACAAGAGATGTATAAGAAGTGACCCTTGTGTAAGGAGTTTGTGATCTGATGGGACTGGCTAATAGTGGCTAATAAAGCGACACTGTGATAAAGGGGCCTCTTACAAGACAGTAGGAGTTAAGATGCTTCATTCTGACATATGGCCTGGGGTACTAGGATAAAACCTAGTGCAGAGGGGGGCGTTTTGAGCTGGACCTTGAAAGCTGAGAAAGATTTGTGCAGGCCTGGAAGAAGGGGACAGGAGGAGAAGCACATTGGCAAAGGTGGGGAGAGAGGAATGATCGTGGCGCATTGTAAGGGATCCCTGCACGGTCGGAGTCCATCCGGTTGAGGAAGAAAGCTGACTGCAAACTGCTGTCGCTTATTTCTTTGTTTTGTTTTCTTTGTTTTGAAAGATTTTATCCATTTATTTGACACACAGAGAGAGATCACAAGCAGGCAGAGCGGCAGGCAGGGTGAGCCTGCCCCAGGTGAGCAGAGAGCCTGATGCGGGGCTCGATCCCAGGACCCTGAGATCATGACCTGAGCCGAAGGCAGAGGTTTAACCCACTGAGCCACCCGGGCACCCCATGCTGTCGCTTGTTTTAAACACAGCTACCTGCATGACATCTTTCACTGTGTGTCTTTTAAGCCTCCCCAAGTCAGTGTGCCCCAAACCTAAGTTGTGACCTTACCATCTCCCCACAATGAGGCCAGAAATCTGGGCGTCTTTCAGGATTTCTCCATTTCCCTAGTCACTCCCTGCGCCAGTCTCTTAGCCAGCGCCTTCGGGTTCTGCTTGCTAGATCGTGTCGTGCCTCTGCTCACCTGGGCTGCCCTCTGGTCCACACCACCCCCGTCTCCTGCCTCATCAAGTGGTCTCCCTCCTTCGGCACCTGCCCCTTGCCTTACTGCGGACAGGACTTACTGAAAATTAAGCCACTCCCCAGCGAGGAAAAGAGAATCTTCCAGTGGCTTAGCAATGCCTTTGGAGTGAAATCCAGCCTCGTTATTAGAGTCGCCCAGGCCTGTGGGATCCGGCATTTGTGTCCCGATGCTCTGCTTCCACGCCCAGCGCAGCTCACCGTGGTTTCCACACTGACCGCCTGAGCTGCCGTCCGATCCTGCGAGCCTCAGCCTCCCCCGACGGCCTCCGCCTCACGTACCAGCTGCAAGTAGGGTCTCCCGGCCCCTCGTACCTCTGACTGACTGGCTGCAAGTGCCCACAGTTCCCTCGGGTTCGAGAATTCACTAGGACAATTCAGAACGCAAGGGAGTGTTGTGCTCACTATCAGAGCTTTACTTACAGAGGGTATGTGGACCAGCCAATGGAAGAGACACCGAGGGCCAGGTCTGAGCATCCTTCAGCAGAGCCCGATGCCCTCTCCCGGCAGAACCAAGGTGTGCCTCCCGCCCTGCAGATTGGCGCCTCGGCCAGCCAAAAAGCTCCTTCAAGCCGGCGTCCAGAGTTTGCCGTGGAATTTCATTCCATGGATGTGGTTGATTAAATCACTGGCCCCAGGACGGATCTCAGCTTCCAGGTCCCCTCCCCCGGAAAACTGCCGACCCTCTAGTCATGTGGTGGGTCCTTCCGGTGGCCAGCCTGATCCTGATGCTCCCCGGGGCACACCCTAGTTATACACTGGCGTACTTAAGAAGCTCTATCACTCAGGAAATTCCAAGGGTTTGAAGCTGTGTTCCAGAAACCACCAGGGACGAAAACCAGATACATTCTTCTTTTTTTTTTTTTAGATTTTTATTTATCCATTTGTCAGAGAGAGAGAGCACAAGCAGGGAGAGCAACAGCCAGAGGGAGAAGCAGGCTTCCCACTGAGCAAGGAGTCCGATGTGGGACTCGATCCCAGGACCCCAGGATCATGACCTGAGCTGGAAGCAGACGCTTAACTGACTGAGCTGCCCGTGTGTCCCCAGACACATTCTTTATTAACACAATACTTCTCAGACTTCACTCTCGCCCTGCCCCCACACACCTCATACACTGGTGTCCTAGTTCCTGGACCGTGCCCAGTCCTTCCCTCTGGTCCAGGTGGCCCCCTTCTCCCCAGCTCCTCCTCCACGCCCTTTCACACTCCACCCTGCCCCCACCCATGCCCCAGCTCTTCCTAGACTCTGATTACTTGATTAGGAAGTCTTTGCTCGCTGTCCCCTTGTTATCCTCCATGTCTGTTTGCTGCACAGCACTAATCTCAATCTGAAATAATTCTCTTTATGTTGACTCCATTAGCTTTATGTTTGTCTTCTCCATGCAATATATTCCTTGAGGCAGAGCCTTGGATATCCTGGTCCTTATCTCCTGGCACAAACCAACAGTCAGTAAATATTTGTCAAATTAAAGAATAAACAAAGTGAGAAGATAAGGATGATCAGACCAGTTGAAGCTTTTTGACTGTCAAAAAGAGCCAATGTTTAGACTTGATGAGAAAAGTAGTACGGAGAGGTTGTTGGGTAATAAGCAAGAGGATAGGTATCTGGGGAGTATGACTGTGGGGAGGACGGTCACAGTGTACTGAGTGTACTGCACGGGGGGAAAGGACTGGAGGAAGGAGGAGTCAGACAAAAGCCTGAGCAAGAGTGGTGACATAGAAATGCAGTGGAAGGCGAAAATCTGAAAATTATTTTTAAAAGATTTTATTTATTATTTATTTGACAGACAGAGATCACAAGTAGGCAGAGGCAGGCAGAGACAGGAGGAAGCAGACTCCCCGCTGAGCAGAGAGCCTGATGCGGGGCTCAATCCCAGGACCCCGGGATCACGACCTAAGTCGAAGGCAGAGGTTTTAACCCACTGAGCCACCCAGGTGCCCGAAAATCTGAAATTTTTAAAGAAAGATGCCCTTGACATTTTGTTTTAAGTTTTAATTCTTTATTTTGAAATCATCTTGAACTTACAAAACACTTGCCAAAATGGATGAGGGACCCTGTGGACCTTCACCCGAATCACGGGCTGTTGACATTCAGCCTCACGAGCTTCATTGTTCTTCTCTGTCCATGTGTGTGCGCTCTTGGGTGTGACGATTTCTGAATCATTTAAGAATAAGCTAAAGACGTCATGCGTGTTCCTCCCCAAATACTTCTATGGAGGTCCTAATAGCAAAGACATTTTGTAACAACATAGAACATGGACCAAAATTAGGGGATTTAAGGCTGATAAAAATGCTATGTTCAGGATACTGGACTTACAATTCAGGATCCTGCCTTACAGTGAGTTGCGATGCCCCTTTGGTCTCCTTCCATCTGGAATAGTTCCGTGGTCTTGCCTTGTCTTTAGGACTTTAACATTTTTGAAATCCGCAGATCAGCTATTTTGTAGAATGCTCCCCGTTTTCCCTTGCTCGTGTTTCCCCCACCCACGTTCTGTGCGTCTTTGCTGGGAATGCTGTGTTACTCATCTTGTGTCCTGAACGTCAAGTAAGAGGCACGTGGTAGCACTTTGTCATTACAGCATTATAGGTGGTATGAACTTTGTTCACTTAGTTAAGGTGGTGTTTACCCAGTTTCTCCCGTAAGATGACCACTTTTCCTTTTGTAATTAATAAGTAATTTATGCTGAGATACTATGAGCCTGTGTAAATATTTTTCCTTCATCAACCTCTTACCCAGTAGTTTCGGCATACATGGGTGATTCTTCCGGGAATCAGTTATTGCCATGGCACCTGCGAAACAGTGATTTTCTCACTCCATCATTTCTTCTGCCTTTCTGTATGTCTATCTATTTATCTATCTATCTATCTATCTGTTATGGGCTCATGGACTCTTCATGTATTACATGGTTTTAAATCCATTACTATTATTCACCTCAATGCCCCAAATTATCATTATATTATCCCAGTTTGTTCAGTGGGAGGCCCTACAGATGGGCTCCCCTGTCCTTTTTGACCCATCCCCATCATTTTTTGAGCAGTTCTTTACTTTCTGGCTCAACAAAATATACCACATTCCTCTTGCACTTTTCCTTGTGCTGGTCCCGACATCTGCCATTTCATCAGAGTCCTGACTCCTTTGAAAAGGGAGTGAAGTTTAAAAACGAGATCTGAGGGCAAGGTGTGCCCTTTGCTGCTAGGCTATCATTCATTTCTAGGCCTTTCTTCTCTGAAATTTTGGCTCACCGTGTGAGGGAGATACAGCTCAGGACACTAGAACACCACTGACAGAAAATACCTCCAAAAGTCCAATTGAAAAGTTTCACAGGAGGTCAACTCGTCTGCCCAGACTACCCAAGCCATTTTTAAAACGTGTGCTAAAAAGGTGTTCCTTGTTGTAAGAGACCTAAACAATGGAGTAATAAAAGAAACTACAAAACGCCCCTTTCCATCTTCGTAATCTTGAAGTTTTATCAGCGAACACTTCTCAAATCCCTGAGGTTGGCATTTAGCCCTTTCCCAGCTTACAACACCTCCCCAGGCCGAGTGCCACAGGAAGGCTAGGGAGCAGGTGGGAACTTGCTTTCTGGAAGCTACAGTTTGCCCGGTGCTATAGACTTCTGCCAGGCCCTTCTTGGGACTTTCCGGGCCCTTCTCACGGATTGTCAGTGTTATCTGGAGGGATATCAGTACTGACCTGGTATGAACAATGAGGAAAGCACGGAATGTTCTTCACTGTTTGAAAAGTGCAGCGTTGGCATCTGAACTGGAGGAGAATAAATTTGGAGCCAAGAGACTGAGACCAAGTCTACTTCAGATGAGCTTTATGGCCCCAAAGAGTGGAGGCAGCAATGGCTTCTCTTCTTTGACCCCCTTGATAGAATGACTTTCTAGACAGGAAGCTGTTCATTCACAAGACACATACGCACACACACACACACACACACACACACTCTCTCTCTCTCTCTCTCTCTCTCTCCTCTAAAATCTGCCCGTTGGAGCAGACATGTTGGCCCCAGTTGGTTTTTCACTACTGACTGGAAACAAAGATGTATTATGGACAGCCGTGGAATTCCCTTTGGCAGTATTTCAAGGACGCCTGGTAAACTTCCCCTTTTGGAGTGTTGAGTCGCCTGACTAGAGGACAGTGTGACCACAGCGGTGCCGGCCAGCAGTGGACATCTGCGTGCAGCCAGGCTGGGGGGAAGCTAGCCAGCCGGTCGATGACCCTGCCCTCAGATCTGCTCCGTAGGACAAGCTGGATGCCCTCCTCTTGCTACCAGGTGGAAACGGTGAGGGCCTCAAAAGACAGGTTCCCCTCTTGCCATCTTAGAGGACGGGATTCAAGAATTTACTTTGAACATAAAAGGAAGTTGGGAGAAGGTGCTTCATAATCCGCTTCAGTGGAGCTCTCGAGACGGATGACCTGTGCTCAAGTCCCAGGTCACACCCAGAGGCTGTGCGTATGGAGAAATTTCACCACAGGATCAGTTTCCATTTCCACGGTCTCAGCAGGGACCCTGGTTAGGGACGTTGCCTATGAAGGAGAGTGAAGTATTAAAGGTACAAGACGCAGGGTGCATTTTGGGAAGGGCACGGTCATACCGGTGTTGGTGTGATGGGTTGATGCGTGCTAATAAGAAAAAAAGGTAGAAGAAGAGCCGTGGACAGATGTGGACCTGACTGGAGTGCTAGATGAATCTTACTCTTTTGTGGAGTTTCTCCAGACACTGGCGGATGGCAGAAGCTGGGCGTTTTGATGCAGGAGGAGAGAGATGTTTTTAAAAATCTGTTTACCCCATACGACAAAAGGCAAGCTTGTTTGTTATAAAAATTTAGAAAATGCAAGCCAACTAAAAGAAAAATTTTAAAGATTTTTAAAAAATTTATTTATTTGAGAGAGAGACAAAGACAGAGTGAGCACAAGCAGGGCGAGAGGCAGAGGGAGAGGGAGAAGCAGGCTCCCTCCTGAGCTGGGAGCCTGACGTGGGGCTCGATCCCAGGACCCTGCAATCATGACCTGAGCCAAAGGCAGACGGCTTCACCATCTGAGCCACCCAGGCGCTCTTAAAAGGAAAAAATGTAAAAATCACCCAGCATCCCACTTCCTAGGGAAAACCACTGTAAACAGGTGGGCTTACATACTTCCTTCATTTGTCCTGTGCTCACACACACATTTTTGTTGAAATTGTACTTACCATTCTTGAAAACTACTTTTCATTTAACCGCTTTCCCTTTCATGTCTTCATGTCTATAGTACAATGTCCTTTTGTTAATTGGCTTTTAAGTCAACCCAGCAGCTGCTTTTGTTAGAAACTTCAGAGTATAAGGTAGAATGGAAAAGTGGTTCTCCTCATCTCCTCCCTCCCGTCTCACTCCCCTGAGGTAACCCGAAGGCTTCTTTCCTGATATTTCTCTCCAGAAGCTTTCTGTGACACGCGCGCGAACCGAATTCAGTTAATACATCACAAGGTCCTCAGTGGAATCCTGTCATGTGGAAATTCAGGGTTTTTCCAGTGTCGCTGCGGTGAGCATCTTGGTGGTTAAGTCTCTGCACACAACCGGGATGGTTTTCTTTGGACAAATCGTAGAGAACAGGTCACTGCGTTCAGGACAGGCACAGTTTTAACACTTTCATACGGGTAGCCCATTGCCCTCCACGTTGTGCGACAGCGTCACTCTCTCACCGTGAACGGGACTGAGTTTTTATTTATTTTTGTTAACACTGAAGTTCTTTAAACATCGCATAACACGACGCGGGTGAGCAGCCCGGCCGTGGGGCCCGCGCTGCCGTGGGAGTCGCCGGCCACCACCCGAGGCTGCACTGCTGCCCCCCGCGGCTCCGAGAGCTCCGAGAGCCGCGTGGTCGTGGGGACCGAGGGCCGTGGGGTCGCAGACACGCGCGGTTTCAAAGGGTCGGTCCCGAGAATGACACGAACCAGGTCCTGAAGCTTCTGCCCCGTCGTTGGCTTCTGTCTCATTGTTGGAGCCACGTTCCCTCGGACTTGGCTTTCCCGGTAAAAACACAAACAGGAACGGAAGATTCTAAAACCCGTGGAGTGTCTGGGGCTCGGTCATGGGCTCCGCCGGTCGGAAAGTGGCCCAGGCCCCAGCGTTGTCCCAGCGCTGCAGCCCCGCGGCTCCGGTGGGGAAGGCGTCGCAGAGAGGCGACAGCAAGCATCTCATTCTGACCCGTCCTCGTCGTCCCCTGGCCGCTGTGGCCGTCCTCAGCCGAACTGTGGGGGACACTCGGGACCCTCTGCTCAGGTTTTCAGAGAACTGCGCTGCGGCGAAGGCCGGGGCAACCTTTTGGCGAGGGACAGGAGCACATCCGTGACAGGCGCTCCCTCGGAATCTGGAGGAGGAGGGAGGGACCTCGCCGCCCAGCGCGGGAGCCGAGAGCGGAGGGAGGCCGCAGTCTCTGCCGTCGCTGTCCCGACACACCCGCAGTCTCGAGGACACGTTGGCTGAGCCTTCACGTCGCGTCTGCGACCGGGGACAGAGCATCCCCCGGTCCCGCGGCGTTCGTAAGGGCGTCCCAGTACATGGACGCAAAGGAATAAATCGTTCCTTGGGCTGCGGGGGTCTTCGCCAGCGTCAGACATTCCTTTCCGACCCCAGACTCTGTCACTGTGGAATAAACACTTTCACTCTTTCCGGCCACCATGTCTAAATGCTCCGGGAGTCCACAGACCTCGTTCTTATCCCAGCAAGCCCGCTGTAGTTCTTCCCTGCGTGCACGGCCAGGAACCTCTCTTCTCTTTTTGTATTCAAAGCCGAGCTCGTGACTCTTATGGCCTGTCTATCTCCCCCCTCTCTGTCCTGTTCCCCAAGAGTGAAGCCACTTGAGAAGCTTCCAGTGGTGGTGTTGGGTAGACAAGGCTGGGGAGGCTTCCGGCAGCATTGGGTGAGCCCAAGAAACCATAAACTCAATGAATCCCCTTTGGATTGAAGAAACTGCTAGAATTTTGAGAATAAAACCATTCCCCTTTCTCATCGCAGGATGAAGCCAGCATGTGTGAATGGACTGGTTGCTAGTGAGAACGTGACTGAGGCCTGAACACGATGACCTTTTCTTTCCGTTTTTTAAAAGGGCTTATTTCTGTTTTCAGACTACTTTCCTACCAAAAGCACTACTTCCCAGTGTAGGCGGCCCACTCGAAGTTTTGAAAGCATTCTCAGAGAAAAACAAAACCGAGTCTAAACTGAAAGTCTAGAGATCTCACTGGCCCGTGACTGTAGATAAGGTCTCGTTAATGCTGTCAGCCTAAATGCCATTGGTTCTCGTCCTTGATGGCTTGTCCAGGACCTCCAGTCCCTTGATACCTTCCCTTTGTCTCCCATCATGAGAGGGTCAGTAGGACATGTCCCCCCTGTGTACCTGAGCCCCACCCTGTCTCTGGGTTTGGCAGAATCCGCTGGACAATGCTGCTCCTTCCTCGGGTTCGGAAGTCTGTCTTGGGATTCCAGTCAGCACTGCGTGTCCGTGAGGCATTCCTGCTTCTAGGGCCAGGCCAAGTCTATCAGATTCCTCAGGGAGCCAGTGGCTTCCCCTCCCTCCCTGTGACACCCTGGTAGAGCAGTCCTCAAACAGTATTATTTGTGTCTTAGTATTTGCAGAGATTTGGTGAAGTAACTCTCTCAGTTTTTGCTTAACTGGCTTCCTGCTGTCTGTAAGTTGGATGGAAGAATGAGAGCGAGGCCGGAGAGACTCAGGCCAGGCACCAGCCGTCTTTCATACTCGAGATGGCCCCTCTCCTCTGACAACCAAGACTTCATCTTGAGACTGGGTGGCTCTTTTCCTGACATGAATGATCTCCCAGGAGACTTCTGTCGCCTCCACCAGCACTTTCAGACCCCTCTCGCTCACTCGACAAGCCTGGACCTCCTGCAGGGCGCACCCCAGACACAAGCTCAGAACCCTGCTGAGGAAGGATTTCCTCTTGTTTTCATGGAAACCCCCGACCAACCCCAGGGATTGAACTTGAGGTGAAGACGTTGCGGGTTGATTGTGGGAGCAAAGTGGAAGTCAGTGTTGACGGTGGGGGGGACTGTGGTCCAGGGGAGCTGAGAAGCTTCCCAGAAGCTTTCCAGAAGGTGCCGAGGTGCGTTGTCTCTTCACTCAGGGCCTGTGTCCCCCCTGCAGAATGACATCTTCGAGGGCGCCAGGGGCCACTGAGTGCGCCACAGGTACTCGGACACCGATTCGGACCCTCAAACGCCCAGCGGGGCTGCTGCTTCTCGCACATCGGGTGGCTGTTTATGCACAAACGTCGGGACGTCGTTGAGAAGGGGAGAAGGCCTGACCTCACTGACCCGCTGGCGGATCCTGTGGTCCGATGCCGGAGAAAGTAAGTGAACAGACACCGGAGAGCTGTCGGGGGATGGGACCGAGAGCCAGAGCGCAGGGAGGTGCATTAATAACCCCAAATAATTCTCATAGCACTTGCCCTAGTTAGGACTTACCTCTGTTTATTCATTTCCTTGTGCTCACTAAGTCCTCCGTGTTTACACATTGGTTTTGCATTTTAATTTCAAATCGAAATGGATTTCCTTCAAGCCCAGCGTGCTTTCCCTCAGACCGTCCCGCAGGACTGATCTCATGGACTCCGTTTTTGTGTTCCCCGGGCCTCCATCCACGTTTCCATGGCGGGGCCGGGAGGACTGGCTTTATTTTAGCAACACCTGACCCCCAGCAGCACTGAACTGGCTCCAGTCTTGTAGTGACTTGTAGTGACGGCTCCCTCCCCTGCCTCCCGAAATGCTCCGTCGTCGGGATTCGACGCAGAGAAAATGTGCCCACGTAACAGAGCCCTGGAATGCGTGTGTGCATGGCCGGCGCCAGCTGCGCACGTCCGGTCGGTCAGCATGTGCAGGGAAGAACTATTTTAATCGTCACGTGGGGAAGATGGCCTGTAATTGTGCTGGCGACCAGAGACCGGGTGTTTTTCACCTTTTAGCCAGGAAGCTGCATAGACTGTGTCCATGTAGGGATTTGCAAAGTGGACCACTGTGAGAGCATTTAAAAATGGGCTTTTTGCCCCAAAGTAATGGATTTATGTGCAAAGAGAGACAGTTTATGGATTGCACTCTAACGAGCCTTGAGATAATATGGTGAAAAGTGGTTACCACAGACCATCTCCACTGACACGCAGGAGTCATTTGAGGACTTACCCATGGAAACTTCTGGAAATAGAACTGGAGGCTGCACCTTTGTCTGGCGCAAACGGTTCTTGCAGGAAAGGAAGTATTGCTTAGAACCGTGCTCGCGTTCCCCTCGGTGTTTCCATCGCTGCCTCTGTTGCTTTCTCCCAAGGGTCTTTGAGTGGCTCAACACAGCTCTTTCAGGAGGACACACCAGCAGTTTCATAGCAGAAAATAACAAGGTGTTTTCAGTTAACAATTAAATGATTTTTTCGTTTTGGTTTTTTAACCGTGAACTGAAACTGTTAAGTCATTAAAGAAAATCTGCAAAATTCAGAAAAGTAGGAAGAAAGTAATTCACAGTCCTAACACATAAACACAGCCACTGCTAGTGATCTGTAATGCATCTCTCTGTATTTTATCCGTACAGTTGATATACTTCACATGATGAGAGTCATACCGCTACGCTATTTTGTCTTGTCTTTTAACTTCAGGTTATCTTGGAGGCACCGTTGTTGGAGGCTGTGTAAGTTCAATAGTTTGTGCCACAGTTTGTCTAACCATCACTCTGCAACTGAATATGTGTGTCATTTCCAATTCTGTGACACAGATAATGTTGCTATATAATTAGTAATGCTTTGGGACAATCAGGCCTTAGATTAATTTGAAGAGCTCATGTGAGAAGACAAAAGATCTTCTATTTTATTAATGAGAGTATAATAGTCTGAGTTTCTCTCATCATAAAAATAGAAGGCTTTTTTTTTTCCATCTTTTTCCTTAAAAAAATGTGGTAATCTGATTCATTAGGTGTATGCTCATGGTACACATGTCCAAAGACTATTTCTAAATGCAGGCAGAAGAACGAAGGTTATTTCAGCATGTTCCCTGAATAGTTACTGAGAACATCTTCCATCACCAGCCCAGTGACCTAAAGGGGTTGTAGCTATCATAAACCGTCCATGCACATCATCATTTCCTATATGTCACTGAGCTCCTGCTAAGAATTGGTGCTGAAGATAGAACCTTAGAGATTGGTGTCTGTACCCCCTCAATTTGCAGACCGGCTGGGAACCCACAGATAAATTCACAAACAGTCATACCCTAGTGAGAGTAGTGTTGTAATAGGTCACCACAGGGAACCGTGGGGACACAGTGCAGGCTGGTGAGGGAGAGGGAAGGCTCTGGAAGGAACTCACTTCTAAGTCAAGATCTGAAAGATGACAAGAAGGTGAAGATGGGGGAAAGGACATTTAAAATGTCTGTCATACGTAAATGATACAGAACCATTTAGCTCGTGCCTTCCATTTTTCCTATGGGAAAATGAATAAACAAAATATAGGTAGAAAGTTGGAGATAGAAACTCTGTCTTGGTCTTTTGGGGCTGCTCTAATGAAGATACCACAGACGATGTAGCATAGACAACAAACATTTATTTCTCACAGTTCTGGAGGGTGGTAAGTCCAAGGTCAAGGTGCCACAGATTCGTGTCTGGCGAGAGCTCTCTTCCCGGCTCGTAGGCAGCCATCTTCTCGCTGTTGCTGCACTGGGCAGAGAAGGGGAAGGACCTCTCTGAGGTCTCCTTAGTTGGGGCACTAATCGCATTTGTGTGGCCTCCACCCTCCTGGCCTAACGCCTCCCGAAGGCCCCACCTCCTAATACCGTCACCTTGGGGACTAGGTGTCCACAGACGAATTTTGGGAGGACACATTTACTCGTGGCGACCACCTGCATCTCCGAGTCGTCGCTCAGTGTTCTTTTGACCATACCTTGCTGTTGGAGCAGGATCACAGCGGATCTCTGAAGGCAGGTGAGTCCTCCCGTTCCTGGTAATTATCCACCTGGAGAACACAGAGATCTGTAGTCAGAAATGAGGCTTAAAGTCGCTGCGGGGATGGGAGATCCGGAAGGAGAGAACTTCCAGAATATGCGTGGTGCCGCCGTTTGGGCATTTTCATGTCTGCGAAACCAGCTTTACTGGCCCTGCCAGTCAGGCCTTGGAGGCCACAGATTCCTTAAAGATTGAGTTCTTGAACTTGGGGTGTGAGTTGGGGTAGGAGTGGACCCTGTCGTCGGCCGCTCTGTCCCATGAGGTCGCAGCCCTTGCTACCCTCAGCTGAGTGGGGCCTGCCCGGGTGATAGGTGCAGTCCTGGGCCACTTTGGTGGCATGCCTTATAGAGTTCCTCCCCTGTCAGAATCTGCCCCTGCTCCCATGTGGTTCTCTGAGGGCGCCAGGCCCTGTTCCGGTTCCCGTGCCCCAGGTTTGCAGCTGATGCACTAATGCTGGTGTAGATCCGGCCTTGATCAAATTACACATTATGCAGTATAATAAAAGAGAGGAGACAGTGGCATTAAAGATAACTGGAAAACAACACATTTCAAGCTATAGTTTAGACTTTTCTTCTGAAAGCTAATTTTACCAAGGCTGTTGTAACAAATAGACTACTTCAAGTTCTGCTGTACTATCAAGTTGTGAATGACAAAAAGGGAGACAGTAAGGGTGAGAGGGAGAGAAGCTAATGGTATCATATTTAGACTTGGGGACTAAGCCCTGCCCTAGTGCTGTCCTACAAGGGCTGTGCTTTTCCCCATGGGGTAAGGAGATCACAGGGCAAAGGCACTTACCACTTGGAATCTTCTCCCACTTGTAGACCAGGCCTTGGGGTCCGGGAACCTGGAATCCCTGCCCAAGTGTCTGTGAGTCTACTTCCAGAGCCTACCCCAGCCTCTCCAGGGCTGTCCTGGTGGGAGGTGTGTGTACCCTAGTCCTGAAGAGTGGCCAAGACGCAGTGTTGGCCTGAAAATGAGCTTAGAAGTGTGAGCTCGGCTGTCCACAGACAGGGGCAGAACTGGGGGAGGAAAGAGACATGGGCAGGCCACAGGCTAGGGGCCTCCAGCTCTGCTCTTGGTCTGAGCCCGCGAATGTTGGGGCGAGCCTAGAAGGAGGCCACTCATAAAGTTGGCAGTGGGTCTGTCAGTTAGGAGTTGTGTTTGGCCTAAGCAGAGTAGAAGTTTATTTACTTACATATGAGGAATCGCGACGGCCCAGGTCACAGCAGCATCACGGGGTCAGTAGAGAACCGGGTTCTTCTATCTTTCGCTCCATCAGCCTTAGCACATGATTTTCATTCTTTCGTTTTACGGTCCACGGTGGTCACTGGAGCTCCAACCACAAGGCAGGTGGGGGTGGGAGTGGGGGCGACACTGCTCACTTGAGTCAGTCACCCTGAAGAGCTTTCCCAGGAGACACGCAGCCTCTCCACATACCTCTCATCAGCCATGTGCGCATTCAAGGGGAACTGGGGAATGTAGCCTCGGGGTCCGTGCACGGCACCCTGCATAAAACCCTGGTTGGTTCCTATGGAAGAAAGTGTGAACTGATACAGGGTAAGCAATGAGCAGTTATAAATAACCAAATAAATAGTCAATTAATTACTGAAGCAAAATGACTGGCCATCACAAGTTACTCCGTCTGATGTTTTCATTATTAAGCAAGTGAGGGGCCTCTCTGGCACCATTTTGTGAGCAGAAACTGGAACCTCACATTTTTCTGAGATGGCGGAATGAGGGTGAAATCTGCAGGTTCTTCCTCCTAATGCTTTGCTTATCCCATTGAGTGCCCTGTTAGATGAGAAATTTCCCGAGAAATCGCATGCAGACGCTGTCATGTGCATTTTTTTTAAGGATTTTATTTATTTATTTGACAGACAGAGATCACAGGCAGGCAGAGAGGCAGGCAGAGAGAGAGGGGGAAGCAGGCTCCCCGCGGAGCAGAGAGCCCGATGTGGGGCTCGATCCCAGGACCCTGGGATCATGACCTGAGCCAAAGGCAGAGGCTTAACCCACTGAGCCACCCAGGCGCCCCGTCATGTGCATTTTTGAAGTAACTGACAAGGATGCTAGTCTAGTCCAGACACATGAAAACACGGTTCTTGCCTCATTGCTGTGGTGATGGGATGAGCTAAGAGAAAAGGGACAGAATGATCCAGAGAGTGAAGCACTTCTGTTCTGGTGCCCTGGGAAGGATGAAAATGTATAATTTCTGCCCTTCCTGTAAGATTGACACTTGAATGGCTAGAAGTCTGCTTCCCTTCAGTTTCTCGGCTGGTCTGTTATCATTAGCCTTTTTTCTCCCTCAGTGATGAACACCACATGTCTCAGCGATACCCTCTTTTTTATGACTTTCTATCAATGCTGTGTCTAAACCCCACATGTACTTCTGTGTTCGTGACATCAAAGAGCCAGGCCAGAGCAGTCAGACAGGTCTACAGTTGACTCATCCTCACTTCTCCGTCTTACCCCTTGTCTTCCGTGTGGGGGATCCCCTGAGGAGTGGGATGAGTCATCTGGGAATTTACACAATGTGACCCCAGCTCTGCTGACCAAATCCTTTGCTCTTTGGTCAGGTTCCATGTGGGGCTCCCAGGGACTCTCTGTTCTGAGTCCATCTGCCTTGCAGAAATACCCTCGCTGTTGCTAAGTTAATAGAACAATTCTTGTCTAGATGACGGTGATGTTGAGAGGCTAAGTGCCTTGAAGGCCTTGGTTGGTTAGTTGTATTTTGTGGAAGACTCTATGGAAATAATCCTCAACCGAGAGACCCTGGATGATGAACTATTCAAACACGGAGACTTGGGTGGGATCTGGGGACAGACAAGGAGGCCGTGCCTTTCAAACACAGCCACCCTCTGTTACTTCCTTGCTCATCAATCACGCTTCGTTTGACCACTGCCCGTTTCCCTTGGGTCCTTGGTGGTCCTGCAGCAGCAAACCCAAGCTGGCCCCAGGGTAAGCATCACTTTCTTAGGCTGTAGGCCGAGCCCAGCTCTTCAGTACGCTCTCTGCCGACTCACACCTTAATCACACAGGCCGTGAGGCAAATGGCGTTGCTCAGGGGATTCCGCTTCCTTCTCTTTCCTGCACGTACCACTCGTCCTCCAGCAACTATACCTTGAGCGTCCACTGCATGCCCGGAATGGTTGTAAGTGTTGACGATGGGATCGTCAACAGGAGAACCCGATTCTGGAGGACACTCGTTCTCTCTGCCCAGAGCTCCCCCATTTGAGTTTGGGAATGGGAGAGAGGAAGGCCCACCATGCATCTGCCCTCTGCCTGCCTGGGCCTCTCTCTCCACGACAAGACACTTCTCTGCCCCCTTCCCGTCTCTCCTGTCACTCAGTCCCTGTGGCACGAATCCGACTTGGTTCACTCCTCCTTTCTTCTTGCCTCTTTCTGTTCCCACAGTCTCTGTATCTTCACCTGCCAGAGGGCTTTGCTCCTTCCTTTGTGCCCTTCTCTGCGTGGCGACATTTCCCTCGTTAGTCACGCCGTGTTCTCCAAGCTAGGATGCTCTTCCTCTTGCACAGTTTTATTAGAGAATAAAAGCCATTTAACCAATTGCTCAGGCAGACTTTTTCTTCTTTTGGGGGAGAGATGAGGATTTTTTTGTGCTCCTCTGTGCTCTCCTCATGTCATCATCTTGCTCTGATTCAGTCTTTCCATATGTTCCCTGTGTATGTAAATATTCCCTCCCCTTGAATCTCGCCTTCATTTCTGAGGGGCAGTCTGTCTTGGTTAACAGCCTGAGTCGTAGAATCTTCTCTCCCGTTCTACCCTCACCTCAAGTCTTTGCATCTTATTCTGGCGCTGTAAAAGTTTTGAGGATGAAATCACTTCTGTCTTTGAATAGTTGTCCCTGCGTCCGGCTCTACTTACCGGAAGTTAAAATTCTGAATCTGTAAGTTCCAAGGATGCAAAGAACTCAGCTGAAGAAGCCTGAACTATGTTTAATTAGACTTCTTTTGTTAAAAGTCAGCGGAAGAGCTAGAACGTCCTTTCCTCTTCTTAAACCTTTGGCCTCCCTAAAGTGACTGATGACTATAGCCAGAAAGCTGAACTGTACTCTGGGTTAGCAGAAAGAGATGATTCAATGTTGAGGTTACGGCATCAACACCAACATTTCCCTATTTTAGTGGTTAAAAATTCTGGAGAGGGAGAAACCAGTGTGGCACATAATTCAACAGCTTACTTTGACTTTTTAAAACTTTCCAGTCAAAATATTATTTGTTTGCCTCTGTAAGAGGTACTTTTCCTATGAGAACTTTGTGAGTGTATGCCAATTTGAGCCTGTCCCTCTCTTCACCGCCCCCCTGGGTGCACAAAAATACATCAACTGCATTAATAGTCCTTTTTCTTTCCCCACATTGACCATTCCATGTCTATGTGAAATTCCCCTGGCAAGATGAGGAGACAGTTTCTCAAATGTCTGGAATCTCAATACTTCACTTAGCGGCATGCCAGATGCATTAGTTAACAGGTGTCCGTGGATCCTTGAACTGCTGTTCGTAAAGTGCTACCCTAGCTTCGTTGTTGGGGGCAGTGAAGGCGTGTTCATTTATCTTCGATACACTGAAGCAGCCAATGATAGCAGCCGTTTATTAATTGCCTGTTATGTACTTACTTTGTGCCTGTTCACACATTATCTCTGATCCTTTCAATAACTCTATCGTGTGGATGATGGTATCTGGATTCTGGACTTGAGTTCTAAATATTCTGGCTCCCCATGGCCTCAATTAACCATCAAAAAAAGAATAGCAGATGTTTGCACTAAATTATCCTTTCTCTACTAAAATACTACTTTACTACCAAAGCTGAGAAGAAATCTTAGCTAAGTTTTAATGTAAAAATTAAATAATTATATAAAAGTCAAAGCAAGACTAAATTTTATGAAAGACATTTTGGTGCAAGTGTAAGTTCTCAGTAATGCCCAGATACCATCAATTCCTGACTCTATTTCTTGATCACATAGAGAATCATCTTCTAATATTTTCTTGGAGTAAATAGCCCTTCAGTCATGTATGTGGCTCTAGCTCCCAGACTTCATCCAGTAGGGAGAGCATCCGTAAGTCTTAGAAGAGGCTTATATTTAATACTTATTTATTCTCTTGAAAGTTAGATGTATTTCCAGTGGCTTATGCCACCAGAGAAGAAAGCCCTTTTGCCTTTTCATTGTGTCTTTTTTTACCAGAAGGACAAAAAAGTGAAGAAAACTTTTCATAACAGAAAATTTTTTCCAGTTATTATTTCCTCCAACAATTACCTTATGAAATTGTTCTAATCTCACAACTCTTGGCATCCATATATCATCTTTAAAAAGTATTTAAGACAGAAAATAAGAATAAAGTTTTACTTTTAGTACAAAATGCAATAAAAGTTCATTGCAGAAAATTTAGCAAGTGCAAATAAACCTTATAAAGGATAAAATAATCTGTAATCCTGCCACTTAGGTAAAAAAATCAGTTAAAATTTGGTTGTATATCCTTCTGAAGTTTTTTTAATGAATCATGCTCTGCTTTCTTTTTATAAAACTTTATTCATACACTGCATACTGTTCAAGAGTAATTAAAATAACAGTGGTGCCTAGGGGACTCAGTCAGTTAAGTGTCCAACTTTTGATTTTGGCTTAGGGCGTAGTCTCAGAGTCATGAGACCTTGATCCCTGCATCAGGCTCCAAACTCAGTGTGGGGTCTCCTGTCCCTCCCACTCTGCTCTCTGCCCCCCAAATAAATAAATAAAATCTTTTAAAAAATAAATAAAAGTAATTAAAATAATAAGAAACGTATTTAGTATTTGCCTTCTTTATTTCTAGCCTCTTTGTTTTCTGTCTGTGTGTGTCCTGACTTCCACTTGATGCCATCCTTCTGCCTAAAGAACTGCCTTTACCAGTTCTTGTAGCATCGGCCTTTTGGCAATGCTTTTGCTTGTCTGAAGGTCTTTGTTTTATCTTCATTTTTGAAAGGTATTTTTATTGGAAATAAAATTCTGGATTGGCAAATGTTTTTCCTAAAATTTAAAAAGGTGTCAGTCACTTGTCTTGTGCTTTGTCTAGTCTCTGAGAAGTCTGCTGTGATTCTTACTGTTCCTCTGCATGTGATGTTTCTTTTCTTCTCACTGTCTTCAAGATTTCATCTTTATCTTTGCTTTTCAACAGCCTGACTCTGGATGTGTCTAGGGAGTTTTGTTTTGTCTTGTTTTTGTTTGTTCTGTGAGGAAGCAGTTATCCTGCTGGAGATTCTTTGGGCTTCTTGGAACCAAGACCTGTTGTCTTTCATTAATTTGGGGAAATTCTTTGTCATAAGCTCTTCAAATTATTTTTGGCCTTGTTTTCCCTCTCTTCTTCTTTAGGAACTCTAATGTTACATGATTTGATATTTTTCCACAGCTCTTGGAGGTGCTTTTATATGTAATTCACTCCTTTTTAACTTACATTTCCATTTGAATAATTTCATTAACATCTTCAACTTCGGTAATTCTTTCCTTATGTTTTGTCACCAATGAACCCATCAAAGGAATTCTTTATCTCTGCTACTATTTTTTAAGTAGAGTATTTGCATTTAACACTTTTATACTTTCTTCCTCTCTAACGATATTTTCCATCTGTTCATGCATATTGCCCACCTTTTTCATTAGCTCTTTTTAACATGTTAATTATAGTAAAGTCCCTGATATTTGCAATAGCTGAGTCATCTTTCAGTCTGGTTCTATTAATTCCTTTATCTCTCTCTTTTTTAAAATATTTTATTTATTTATTTGACAGACAGAGATCACAAGTAGGCAGAGAAGCAGGCAGAGAGAGAGGAGGAAACAGGGTCCTGCTGAGCAGAGAGCCCAAGGTGGGGCTCGATCCCAGGACCCTGGGATCATGACCTGAGCCAAAGGCAGAGGCTTAACCCACTGAGCCACCCAGGCGCCCCAATTCCTTTTTCTCTTGACAGTGGTTTTTTTCCTTACATTTTTATGTGCTTCGTAGTTTTTAATTATATGCAGAACATGTCTAGAAGAACAGAAAAACTAAGGTAAATATAATTTATGCTTGACAATGACCATACCTATTCTTCTTTCAGGCCATTAGTGGGGCAAAGGAGGGGGGCAGAGGATGAAGGTCGAGTCAGTCCATCAGCCATTGTTAGATTTGGTTTTAGTGTACCACGGACTTCAGTAGTAGCTGTTGTTGTCATTTGCTTAGAGTAGACACGTGAGTACTGGAGAGGATTTCTAAGTATTAATGCTTTACCCTCAGCTTTCCGCTGTCCCTATATACCTGCACCACAGAGGACATCTGTCTCTCTGCTCTGGCCCCTATCCCAAGTAGGGGGACTTCTATTGTTTGCTTCTTTGTGCATGTCTTCTTGTAGGGGTTTGGAATTTCTTTGTTGTCCTGGCCTTGGATGAGTCTGAGGCAAGCTCTGTGTGCCTGAACCTTGGGGTTAAGTTTTCTTGATTTCTTGCCTCCCCCCACCCCCAGCAGTAGGAGGTCTCTGCTTTGGAGCAGTGCAGATTCCTGGACACAAATCAGGGTACAGAAGGTTTTTTCTTCCACTCCTCCATCAGCAGCAGTGGTTCTGCCTATGTGTGTGGGTGTGGCGAGAGTTCTTTCATCCCCCTCAGAGATGAGCAGATTTTGTTTCTCTTATTCTCACAGAAGCATTGGACTTTTGACTGGTCCTAGAGGCGAGGGGTTTTCTGCCCTCCCTCAGTGGCTTAAGACTTTGGCTTTGCGAGAGAAGTCTCTGGGAAGGCTTTGTGCTTGTCTTTTGGCGACAGCTGGTCACACCCTGCTTGTCTCTTTGGTGGAGGAGGGCTCTCTCTGATCTTCTCCTTTGCCTCTGACTTTCTTGTGAACACCCAGTGCAGGTCTATAGAAAAGAGCTGGAGGGTGAGTGCAAATTCCCTTGTCTGAGGTTCTAAGCTCCTCCAAACTGACACACTAGCTCACACTTGGCCTTTAAGGAGTCATTAAATTTTTAACTGATTTCTTTTCATCAACTAATATGGTGGCCACCTCTTTCCCTTATGCTCTACCAAGTGAAGCAATTCATGAATGGCCTAGTACTCTTTGGATTCCAAGTCACTTAGTTGCCTTGTAACCTCATTTCTCTGATGGGGTCAAGAGAAGTTATTATTTGTATATCGCCCACCTTTTCTCATTGTTCTGATGGAAACATTGTTCTCTTGTGACTTGTTACATCCTAAGTGGAAGCAGAACTCTGTATCCTATTTCATAGGACCTGTAGTTTTTGCCCAGTGGAATCCTGTGGAATCTTTCCAGTTTTAGTCCCTGCTTAATATTTCGTTGTGATGATGAATCATTATTTCTGATGAACGTTGAAGGATTTTCACCTTTTTTTAAATCATTAAGACAATGCCAAAATGAATAACTTTATACATAAATTTTTGATCATAGGTATGATATTTTCCTTTGGCTGAAATCAGAATAGCTGAGTCAAATAACAGGTAAATTTCTCAACTTGCGATATTCATAGCATAATGGATTTGTAGATCTTTGATTAGTAGTGAGGCTAAATATGGGTTCGTATGTTTTTTTCTTCCATTTGCCTTTTAAAGGGAACATACAGTTATTTTCCTCACAACTCCAAATCCCCCATTGGCTGAGGACAAAGATACCATCTCTTCCTCTTTCCTCCATTTTTGTTGAAGAAAAAGATCTAACAAAGTGAGATGCCGAAGCCCACTTTCTACCCAGAAATGTCCTGCCTCTCATGGAACAGGAAGGTAGAACAGCCACAAATGAATCTGGTGTCTAGACAGGCAACAGAACGCGTGGAACATTTGCATACTTCTTGCTGGTACTCTCCCTGGTGCTCTGAGCGGGATATACTACTCGATAAGTAATAAGAGTCATTTTAGTGCTGGTTTGCTTCATGGAAGACTCTCTTTCTCAAGAGTCCAGCTACTGCTAAGCTAGAAAGAGAGTAATACAGGAGACGTTGTTTAAACAAGTGGCATCTGAAGGCACAAATGCATATATTTAAAGGAAGAAATAAACGGGAAACCGACCCATTACTTACTGTCCAGGCTGTCATCTTGCCATGGAATGATTTACAAGGTTAATGTCCTTGTGACAGCTCTTTGGTGAAAACCTTTGATGGGCCAAGTCCCTTTCTCAATTTGAAAGAGTGTGATTCGTACGTATTTGTGAGGTTCAAGTACATTTCCTTTGTTACTGATGCAAACCGCGAATGGCAGGGTATCATGGGGACCCCCTGTGAGTTGAGAGTTGAAGTGAAAGTATTGTCTTAAGTAACACATTTGTCGATGGCTCTTCTGTTACCCACAATGAATATTTAGACTTTTCATGTGCAGCTTGTCATGTCAGAGCCATTAGGGAGATTTTCCTTTGACACATTTTATTCTCATTCCTCAGTCTTCCTGTCACCATGTCATATCCTGCTGCATGTGTCATGGAATGATTAGGAGAGAGATGAGGTTTTTGTTCATAACCACAGTTTACACGGGAGCACTGCAGAAATTACACCTTTGCTGAACAACCCCGGTTAGGGTTCTCAGCCATTTTCTCTACCCCTTCATCAGTACAGAGGATTTCCAGAGACAAAGAAGGGCCCTCAACCAGGAGGCTGTGCTGCAAGACGTTTTGTAAGTTGTACAGAAGAAGGTACATATCGAAAAGTAACCCTTTGTGGGGGGTCCCGTTTGACTGTGTTATTACTCACTGAAACCACTCTTCCAAGTAGCTCTTGATGCTGCCTGCCCTTCCAGTGCCCCTGGAGGCATTTTGAAGGTCAGAAGGGAGACACCGCAGTGGGACTTGGCGATAATATATCCAGTAACGCTTGATGCATGCGTACTTCATGGATGTACCGTATCTCTTGGGGCCGACATATAAAGTAGTAGAAGTTGACCGTGTGAAGCGTAGGCAGAATTAGAGTCTGTATTGGCACCGGGTCATTCATTCGTTCATTCGGCTGGCCAAGGAGGCAGCTAGGAAGGTGGAGGTACAACAGCATCTTGGAATCAGCATAGACCACTTTTGGCATTCTCCGGATTTCGTCTCCACATCCATAAAATGGTGATAGTGGTGGTATCTGTCTTACAGAATTATTCAGTGAATAAATCAGTTAATGTGTGCGAAAGCATCCATCACAGAGGAGATGTGCAATACATATGTGTGTAATTAGCCGCACGTAAAGCTCCGTGTGGAAGCTGTTCCATTTCTGAAGAGCCGAGTTCTAAAACCCCACTCACGTGCTCTTTTCTTGCCTAAGTTCAAAGTGACTAGGAGAGATTTAAGTTACCAGTTTCCAGATGACAAAATCGAAACATAAGTTGGCCCTTCAAAGCGTTAACCCCAAGTACTCTTCTCTTCTTTACATTCTATGCAACGCTTCCCCCCAGATGTGGACCTCCTATGGCTCCAGCACCCTTGCTGGCCACCAGATGGGGGTTGCTGGTTTGGATGGGCCTGAACCCCGCAACTTTGAGCCTTATCTTGGAGCAGACGCGTGAACACTCTTCGCCATACTTAGGCTTCCCTTCACTCAGCAGCTCCTGGCTTCACCAGGATTAACGAAGTCCAGGCAGAGGGATAGCGCCCGTTGTGGCTAACGCAGAGCCACAACCCCCAGAGGTTGCCTCTTTCCTTTCACCAGTCCCTGTTCCTTCCTTTTGATCATGATTTGATCTCTGGCCTCGAGGATTCTTCGAGGTCTGCCAGGTGCCCCCCATAGTAGAAGGCATCCACCCGCCGCTTTCAGTCTTGAAAAACTGTTTCTACTTTTGTTTCCATCATAATCGTGTGTCTTTTTCCTTTTTCAGCATTTTAAATGTACTCACTGCTTTTACCCTTTTCAGACTGATGGTTTACGGATGTCCATAACAGAGCTCAGCACTGAGCACCAGTGCAGCTAACCTCCCCCTGACTAAGGAACGATGTGTGATGGAATGACGGCTTGTGGCCGCAGATACCGTCTGCTGATGGTGGGCAGAGTGGATGCCCTTTTCCACCCCACTTTGTTTGTACTGCAGACTTCCTTAAGTGGAAAAGTTGTAAGTAGGGGCATTTCTGTGTTCAGGGAAATGGAAGAGATAAAGAGAAGAAAGGGGATAGTCTGGCTCTTATTAATCATATCATTTAATTGGAAAGAAAATAGGGGCGCCCGGGTGGCTCCGTCGGTTAAGCATCTTGACTCTTGATTTCGGCTCAGGTCATGATCTCAGGGTCCTGGGATGGGGTCCCACGCGGGGCTCCCTGCTCAGCACAGAGTCTGTTTAGGATTCTCTCTGGATGGCTCAGTTGGTTAAACGTCTGCCTTCGGCTCAGCCTGGGATGCAGCCCTGCGTGGGGCTCTCCGCTCAGCGGGAAGCCTGCTTCTCCTCCTCCCTCTGCCCCGCGTGCATGCGCGCTCTCAAATAAATAAAATCTTTTTAGAAAAATATTTTTTAAAAAAGATTCCCTCTGTCCCTCTTCCTCTGTCCCCCACCCCTGCTCACACTCTCTCTCTTAAAAAAAAAAAGGTAAGAAAAGACACATACTTATAAAATAACCAGGGCCCTCCAAGTCCATACAGGAAAGCAGCCGAGGGAATGCGCAGTAGAGGAGAGGAGAGAAGTGTGGGACGAGGTCCCTGAGGTCCCCGTGAGGTGACGGTTCGTGGCCTTCTCCGACACGCTCCTTCTCCCCGGACAGTCTATCCCCTTGTTGTAACTTCTACAGCCTCAGTCAGTGCTCATAGTTTTCTAAATACCGGTCTTTGATGTTTTGTGTTCAGTTTCTTCCTAGACATTCTGTAATTTGTGTGGTTAACGTTGACAGGAGTCGCGGAGTTTTTATCTCAGGGAGAGGGCCCGGGCGTGGGTGTGCAGACACCTCCTGTCCACTCCCTGCTATCCCAGGTGAACGGCGGGGATTGTCAACGTGCCAAGACTCTTCCCAAGCGCCACTGGGTGCCACACCTGGAGAAGATGTCACGAGGAGGTTGTTGCCCAAAGACGGAGAGCTCCAACAGAGAAGCACCAGTGAGCCTGAGAAATTAAAAACGTACCCTCCTCTCTCCTTGCTTTTCTCAGAGAAACGCTTCCACGGATTCGGAAAACTAAACAACGGGTGAATGAGTGAATGAGCAGGAGCGTAGGTGAATGCTCCCTTCCTGGGGGGCATACCTCGTTGCAAAGTCAAATTCTTAGTCAAAATACTGAACTTACAAGATTAAAAAGGATGAATTCCCGGGGAGAGAAAGACCAACGAAATTACTGTCAGCCCACCGGCTGAGGAAATCCGTGTCAGAAACCGGCTTTGAACTGTCTCCCCGTCCAAGTCACTTCCTTCTCCTCACACTGCCCATTTTCACATGAAACGGTAACGAAGGTGCCGCAGATACAAAGACTCTGCGCTGAGGCGGTGGGATTTGGCAGGACACGTTCACTGCCGCAGCGGGAGCGCGATCTCGTCTGGCGTCCCGCTCTCTCGCAAACCTTTCCTTGTCTTGTCTTTCGTTTTAGAGTAGAGAGAACAGTCACTCCGATGTCCTACGAATCCGGAGGTGCAGACAGACCGCACACACCCACACGTGTTTCAGGGTAAGTGAACAGGCTTTCAAACCCTGTCCAAGAAAGAACCTGGGTCTTTAGGGCAACGAAGGAGTTCCCTGGCCGCGGAGGGCCGGCGCCGGCTTTCGGGGGTGCAGAAAGCAGCCTCGCGGCGTCATCTGGAACTTGACCCGAGCTTCAGGGCGAGAGGGAGATAGGATCGCAGAGTCCCGGAGGCGCAGGTCTGATGAGGGCGTTTCGCATCCTCACGGCCAGGGGCTTCCCGGGAAAAAGAGGACCGGAAATGAAGAAAGAGCTTCTCAGCCGGCGTCCCGGGACGGCTCGTCCGCAGGGCAGACATGACATTTTGTCTCCGGGTCCTTGGTGCGCGCTCTTCTCGCGGGTACCGGGCACTGGCCGGTCCGCGAAAGGCGAGCGGGAGACAGCGCGCCCGAACCGCTCACGCTCCCAGTTGACAATCGGGTCCAGGCCCTCTTGCTGGGAAGGATGCGGCCGTGAGACCTGCGGTCCTTGTCCCGCCGGCCGCCCTCGCTGTCCCGAGCCGAGCCGCGCTGCCCGGGTGCACACAGGCGCCGGCGCCTTAGGGGTCCCTCCGGTTCTCGCTCCGAATCGTCTCGCTCTTGAAAATACAAAATGCGCGTCCGCTTGGGCGTCCTGTCGCGAGCCTGGACCTCGTCTTAGGAAAACAAGGTCGCTTTCGGCGGTCACTTTTGTCATCCCCGGAGCGACCTTACCCCGCGCTCTCGGCGCCGCCCGTCCTCCCGGCGCGTTGCCCGAGGCGGGGTCTGAGCGTCTGAGACGGACGCGGCGACACTCGCGGCGACACTGTGACGCGCAGAGCCGGGATCTGAGCGGACCCGGTCGCGGCCCAGAGCGCGTGGTTCCTGGGAGCCGCGGCGGGAGCGACTCGCTCCTCCTCGTCCCTGCGTCCTGCGGCCCGGCCGGGGTCCTGGGTCTGCGGTTCCGCCGCGGGTCCTGGTTCCGCCGCGGTTCTGCCACGGGTCCTGGTTCCGCCGCGGGTCCTGGTTCCGCCGCGGGTCCTGGTTCTGCCGCGGGTCCTGGTTCCGCCGCGGGTCCTGGTTCCGCCGCGGGTCCTGGTTCCGCCGCGGGTCCTGGTTCTGCCGCGGTTCTGCCGCGGGTCCTGGTTCCGCCGCGGGTCCTGGTTCCGCCGCGGGTCCTGGTTCTGCCGCGGTTCTGCCGCGGGTCCTGGTTCTGCCGCGGGTCCTGGTTCCGCCGCGGTTCCGGGCCGGAGTGAGCGGCGATGCTCGCTTGTGCTCGAGCCGAGCGGCCTCCGGAACCTGGTCACGGATGCCCCCTGCGAAAGGTGACGACGGTCCGCTGTCCCCGGGCCGCTCCGGGCCGTCGGCCCCCCCACGCGCCCCCACACCGCAGCCCCTCCCGGCACCGCCTTCGCGTCTCCCCTCCGGCCTGGACCCCCGCGGCTCAGAACGCGGTTCTGGGACCCGCGCCGTCAGCTCCCCTGGACGCTGGTGGAAACGCAGGTCCGAGCCCCCCAGGCCCCGGCGGTTCCGACGTGCAGCGACTGTCGGGGACGCGGATCCAGAACGTTCTTCTTCACCTCGACGGCTCTTCCTCGCTCTTCAAAACGCGCCTCCAGGAAGCTGAGGTCACGGTTCGAGCACCGCCTGGACAGTCCGCCCTCAGCCCCTCTCCGGAGGTCAGCGAGGTGCGTCCGTCCAACCGCGCGTCTGCGCGAGGCCCGGCTTCTTCCCGGACCGCGACCCGCAGCTGCCCCCGCGCGGCAGGGCCACCGCGGACGCGACGGGTCAGTCCCGCTGCTGCTGCTGAGCCGGACCGTCCAGTCGGGCAGTGACAGAAAGTGACGCCCTCGCACACTAAACGCTTCTTTTGTTTTGGAAACTAGAGTTCTTTTTCACAAAAATGTTACTTACGTTAACACGTAATAGGTTTATTGTTATTTTAATGAATCAACCAATTCCGCATTTGGTTTGTAACATCAGCACCTGCATTTGCGTGTTACAGATGCTGTTTCATGTTCTACGTCTTCCGTAGCTTTATGTTCTTAACACTGAGCGTGAACGAGTCAGTGAGACGATTCTCAGCTGTAATTCCGGCTGCAGCGGGGATGGACACATGTCCCCGCAGAAACCAGGGCTCTCCGCGGCACAGAGATGCTTATAGCACAGAGAAAGGTCCAGAGACCAGAGAGTTTGAGACCCGGTGTCCTGGAGTCCCTGTCATCGGGCTGCAGGACGCAGGCGCCTCTGGCGCTGCGGCTGGTCGTGCTGGACCACATCAATGCATCACGCTCATTAGACCATAGACTCCATAGACTCCTTGAGGAGCGACTGTCCCTTTCGTCTTCCTACTTACTGGGACTAGTGACCCGTAGCACCTGCAAAGGTACGCCTCGGACTGAGGAGTGTGTTGACGGTCCAGTTTGTGGAGAATGCTGGACAACCCACTGCTGAGAACCAGCCTTTGAGGTGAAAGTTTGTGTATGACGCTGTCACCCTCAGTTGCTGAGGTAAGTGGTCCCTGCTGGCGCAGCCCCTCCCCCTCACGGTAGGGCTCGAAGCCTCCCAGTGTGGGACGGGCGTTCAGGGAGCCCGCGGCGCGCTCATGCAGTGTCTCCTCACACCGCAGGGATCTTACTGTCCAGGACTCCTGGTGCCTCTGGCCCTTAAAGGTATGGCGAGGGGCGAGAGGCCATACCTGTAACATAGATCAGCCAGCAGCAGACCCTTTGGCCACATTTGCTGGGAACTGACCTTGGCCAACTCTGGTGTGAGGGGGAGGAGGAAAGGGCTCTTCCCTAAGCAGAATCCTGCCTGAGACCAAATTCTACCATAATTAACAGCTGGGGACAAAAACAGCCAGGCAAAGCACTGGTAGCTTGATGAAGCCTCGCCTCCTGCCCTTGGGGACATGTCGGTGAGCCCTTGCAGGGAAGATGTGCGGTGGCACTCTCTGTCCCCACCTCGTCAGGATCTGGCCACGGGAGTCTGTGGTCGGGCACAGGAGGGAGCAGAGCCTGTGGGGATGTCGCTCTGAGGAATATGGGCCACGGAGAACGGCCTACATGGTATTTCTAGCCAATGCACGTATTTCGGCCACTACTTTTACCAGTGAAAACTCATCTCCCTTATCTTAATTACAAACTCTTTGGGGGTGATTGGAGATAAAAATAGTGGAAGCCCGTAATGGGCCTCTGGCTTAGGAACTCACTCGAGTCTGTCAGATGCCAGCTGAGCCTGCCTGCATTGTGGTTTCCAGCCCCGCTCAGGATCCAGAAGCTTGTGGGGAGGGCGGGCAGAGCAGTGGGAGCGGGTTCTGGTAGCCACATTCTTCCCGCGCCCTCCTCCCAGAGGGAGTGTTCGAGGCTCCGTCACCCGTGATGTCTTTCAGGCCCCCCAGGCTGAGATACTGAGCGGTGTCTGGCTCCGCAACACATACTCCTTCCTGTCGCTGCCCCAGCCTCCTGCCTCCACACTGCTTCCCTTGGCCTGAACTCCTTTTGTAGAGCCGTGGCACGTAAGCTTTTGTCTTCGGCCCTGCCTTCTGGGGAACCCAGGAGAAGACCCTCATCACCGTCAAGGATGGTCAAGTTTTGTTCCAAAAACTAAGAAGGCAGAAAAATGGGGAATGACGTCCACATACAATTTTCTTCAGGTTGATGTAATTGAACGTGTGTACCGTCCTCTGGTCTGACAACTCAACTCTCCAGACTGATGGTCTTCTGGAGTCTTTACAGTGCAGTTGTACGGATGGGATGTTGGACAACGTGGCAGCCGTGGTTGAGGGGTTTATCAGGGTGGGCTTCCCAGAAGAAATTAATTTGAACTGAGTTTTGGAGGCCTGAGGAGCTTTGGAAGGATGGGCTGCTCGGGTGCAGGAAATGCGTTAGGAAGCCTGTGCTGTGCTCAAGGATCATCACGTGTGCAAGGAGGAAGCCGGTGCCCACCAGCCTATTCTTTCTCAACCAAACAGTCAGCCTACCCAGTCAGCCGGCTGTAGCACTGAGCCTGGTCCTGGAGGTAGCTGAAGGGACACCCTCCGCTCCTTTCCGGCAGAGTCTGGTGGCCCACGAGAGCTTATCATTGATTAGAGCTCGGAATTAAACGTGCTCCCTTGGGTGGGGGTGGGGAGCTGAACTCTGTTGGTGACTGGCCTTTCAGCCAAAAGGCCACATGTATGTAGGCTAGAGTGATCAGGGGAGTACACTCACACACACACACACACACACACACACACACACACACTTCTGTCTAGTATTGCTGTAATCCCTTTTAGCATTTTACTGCCAAAAGAGTAGGACAATCTCATTTTTAAAAGTACTATTCTTTAAATTCTTTTTTTTTTTTTTAGTTTTCTTTTTAAGATTTGTATCTGAGAGAGAGAGAGCGTGTGCACATGAGATGGGGGAGGGGCGGGCCACAGGGAGAAGGACAAGCAGATTCCCTGCTAAATGCAGAGCCCACGTGGGGGTCTGTCAGCCATCATGGAGTGACACAGGGCCTGATGTGGGGCTGATCCTGGGACCCTGAGGTCATGACCCGAGCCGAAGTCAGATGCTTAGCCAACTGAGCGACCCAGGGATGCCTTTAAATTCTTTAAATTGACCCTTCCTTGAATTGGATGAAATTTTCTTACCTAAATCCTACGCCAAATCCTAAAGTAAACAAAGAAAATCAAAGTTCAACAACAACATCAAATGTTTGGGGCCTTGGGAATCGAGTATCTCTTTGAGAATTTGATGAAAACTGTGGCCTTTGAGCCCCCAAAAGGAAAGTACACAAAGGAGTTTGCATGCGATTTTCTAGGTCCCAGAGTGAGAGCAGGGGTTGTGTTTTCTCCTACAGCGCTCACTTAATCTCAAATACCAAGGATGAACGTGGAATGGAGTTTTAAGGGTGAGAGAAACTGGAAATGCCAGCAACTTTGTATAAAAAATTACTTTGTAAGTGATTTTATTTGTTGAGTTTAGTAACCCTTTTCTATACACAGTCAGGAATTAGTCTGTGCTCTGATTACTTAACAGGAACAATTGATAAGGAAGCAGGAAGGGGGGGAGGTGTGTGGGAGGGAGGAAGGACAGAGAGAGACAAAGAGTCCCGGAGAGAGAGCAGAACCGCAGTCTAACCAACTTAGACTTGTGCTGAGACGACTAGAGAAGCGCTCGGGATCAAACCATTAGGAGGGTGAACTGACGTCATTGCTTTTGCCAAAGACAGATGGATCGTGGCCCTCACTCCTTCTGGCACAGGCCAATAGTTCAGTGTTTACTGGGCACCTACCGTGTTAACGAGTGCTTTGGGTTCAAGGAACCATGGGTGATGAGACTTGGATCAAGGAAAATCCTGCCCACAAGAAACTTGCCGTCTACGTAGAATCAAAGCTTTGAAAAAAGCAAAAAAAACCCCACAAAAAACAAAACAAAAAAACCCAACCTTTTGACCCTCCTTACTCTGTCTTAGTAATCAGTGTGCCTGGGTCTTGTCTTTAAGCACGTCATTGCTGGTGAGGTACAAATAATGTTCCTTGTGTTGAAATTCTGAAATGTTTGTGTTTATCTTCAAACTGCTGCTTAGCGAGTGAATGCAAGCTGTTTGTACAAAGACACATTAAGGGGACGCCTGGGTGGCTCAGTTGGTTGGACGACTGCCTTCAGCTCAGGTCATGATCCCGGAATCCCGGGATCGAGTCCCACATCGGGCTCCCAGCTCCATGGGGAGTCTGCTTCTCCCTCTGACCTTCTCCTTGCTCATGCTCTCTCTCACTGTCTCGCTCTCAAATAAATAAATAAAATCTTTAAAAAAAAAAAAAAAAAAAAAAAAAAAAAAGACACATTAAGTTCGAGTGGATGGATGCCACCCCCATGTGCAGACCTCCAAAGCAAATAAAGCTGAAGGCAGAAAGAACATAGAGACACGCCTTTTCCCCACTGCCTTGCCAGTTTCCAAAGGAGATGTTTCCATGGAGCAGTCGCTCCCCATCTCTGCGCCCTCCGTTGGGCAGGAGAAGCTCCCGAAAGATGACGATTATGCGTCTAGATAGTCCAATTAAAAGATTTTCTTCTACGGGAAGGCTTATCATGAAGTAGCACAGGGGAAGTGATGTTGAGACTAATGGGGGGTCGAGACCAGATCTGGAATGATCAAGACTTTCAGGACACCCTTCAAATGCAGTCATCGTGAGCCCTCTCACTCAGAGCCACTGCAGCACCAGAGAGGCAAAATTGAGAGCACAGCAGCAGAGCCCATTTTCAAACACTTGGAATAGTCTGGAAGATTTTCTGAAGCTCCCCATCAGGGGGCTTCCTCTTCAGGTCCGCATCCAAATGAATCACATCTTTCACCTCCTTGTGGGCAATGCCAGAGGGGACCTAGCAAGGGTGGGGGGGTGGGGAGAGAGTGCCGTGCATTCCATTTACGAACTGCCAAGTGTATTATCTGTCCTCTGAATGAATGTTTAGTAAGCATCCAGATGATTTTGCCTGGTTCCCTACAAGATGCCAAAGTTGTAGGGAAAATGACTTTCCAGCTAGGCTTTAAGTGAAATCACAAAACCAAACGTGTAATCAAGATGCCAGTGACAGCTCATCGCTCATCATTAGGATGCATTTGTGGGGCTGTAATTTTTCTGTCATCCGTGGTGGTGGTTACTTTTCTCATTTCCTGAGGCCAGCCCCCCTGGGAATCGGCAGTGGATGGATTATTTCCCCTTCCTTCATGCTCTCATGGTCCCCCTTGGAAATCTCACACACCACCGGCTCTGGACCACTGTGCTTAGGGTTGTTCAAGCCATAGGAAATGCCTGTAGGCAGAGAACTGCAATTTCTTCTTCATCGAAAGAGAAAACAGTTTTAAGATGCTTAGCACACTCAGATTTGGGAGGAAGGGAGGGAAAAAAGGAAGAAATCCTAAATCCTTTCTTCTCCATAGAACAAATTTTTGGCCTCAAGTCTATTTTTTTTAAGGTTTATTTATTTATTCGAGAGAGAAAGAGAGAGCGCTCGTGTGTGCATTTGAGTCGAGGGAGGGGCAGGGAATGACCCATGAGATCATGACCTGAGCCGAAACCAAGAGTCAGATGATCAACTGACTGAGCCCCCCAGGGGGGCTGCAAGTCTCAAGTCTGTTTTTAACGCTTCAGTTGTCTTTATTGTGATCCCGTTTATTGGAATAAAGATAGTCTTTGGGGTGTTGACAGAGTGGCAAGATGGCGGCCCACATCTTCATTCGTGTTCTATCACTTGCGCTCACTCCGGTCGGGCCGTCATGGTGAGTGACGGCACTTGCTTGTGTAAAGTTGCCTCTTCTGTTGAGCTCAGTTCGGAGAAACATCTTCCCACGGTGGAGTCGCTGGTGGGAATGGGCAGGTTTCCAGAGTCTGTCACGGGCCTGCTCTTGCCAGCTGTGACTTTGAAGCTGTAGAAAGCGGCTCCCAAGCAGCTGGTAGGGTGAGCTTGAGTGCTCCGGTGCTTGTGTTTTGAGCTCAAACCTGTGCGTATCTGGTTTCAAATCTGTGGAGGGGAACTACTCTTCCTTGGGTTGCTCTTGGGTTCATACCAACCGCTGTCTTTCTCTCCCTTGAAGGTTCTAGGAGTCTCCTCCTGTCTCGGGGTCTGAGTAGCCGTGGAGAAACAGAGAGGAAGGCACTCACATTCCAAACCAAGACCAGACCTGTCGGAGTGGCTGTTAGATATTGCCAACCGGTTGCCGTGTTTGGCAGCTCAGAGAATGACCCGAAAGCTCATGCTCAGAAATCATCCTTTAAAACCAGAGCTCTGAGGCCTTGCAGTGAAATCCTTGGGATCTGGGGTTTGGGGCCTGATGGGCACGAATGTCTTTAATCATGTCGTTGGTTTCATATTCACAATCCTGTGTTGGCACTAACCCAAAAGATAAGCGGCTCATGAAGAACCCAAAAGCAGGAGGCACATGTATTTTGTGGTTTGTGTTTTTTGGAAACCTTGACATTTTATCTCTCATGCTCTGGGTCCTTCTGAGTCACTGTAGGGTTTGTATTTTCCTGCGAAGCTTTCTCAGTAATGTATTAACCAAAGAATCATTGGCTTCATTGTTCCACAGATAAGGAGGAGTGCCTGCTCTGTGCGGTGCCTGTGCTAGGCTCTGGAGAGTGGCTTTCTGCTGGACTCCATCCGCCCAGCAATATATCCATGTCACAGGACAGGTTACCCCAGAAGCTGGCTCTGAGGTGGATATTATGTTGTAAGAAGTGAACTGGAGAGGGCACTTAGGGTCAACACCGACAGAAGAAGGGCCGGAAACAGGATTGGGCAAGGGAAGAAGCCAGGTCCTCATCGGTCCATCAAAGGCCTTAGCTCACCATACAGTGGGTTCTGAAGTTGGGGTGACTCTTCAGAGCCATTGAGAGATGAGGCAGTGGGACAGTCCTAGGCAATGGACGACTCTCCCTCTGTAAGGTTAGTCCCCGGATGGGGTTGTTAAGAGAGGGCGTGACCTAGAGCAGGGCGGCTCCCTGCCGCGGAAGCAGTGCTGTCAGTGACTGTCCACAGAGAGGAGGTCCGGATGGTACGTCAGCGTCCGCGGCAAGTCCTACATTGCGCTCAGAGACTCCACAGATGGTGCTGACTCAACAGCCTCGTCCCAGAGTGAGACGTCAGTTAGTTAGTTAGTTAGTTAGGGCTGGTTAGTTCAGTAGCTTGGCTTGTCCCAGAGTGAGATGTCAGAGAGGCCCTCTGTGGCTGGTTAGTTCAGTAGCTCGTTCAAGGACCTTTCCACCATTCTGCTCCGTCAACCTAAGGGGTCTGCTTTGTTTCTCAGTCTTCTGCCTGTCACGGTCACGGATGGCTGCAGTAGGTCCTGGGGTCACTGTGAAAAGAGAGAAACCACTTCTGCCCATGTGTACTTTCTGTGGCTGAGAAAATATTCTCTCATCTTGATCTTTTTTATTGTGGTAAAATACACACAACATAGTATTTATCATTTCAACCCTAAGCGTGCGGTTCTGCGGCATTAAGTACATTCACTGTGTTACCACGTTGTGTAACCGTCACCAGAATCGATACCCAAACCTTTTCCATCATTCCCAACAAACTCTCTATAGCCATTAAACAGGGGATTCCCTTTCCCCCTCTGCTTTCCATGCTTCCCTCCAGTTCCGAGGCCCAACTATCCTACTTCCTGTCTTCGTGAATTTGCCTGCTTAGGTACCTTATGTAGGTGGAATTATGAACAATCGTTGTCCTCTGTGTCCGGTATATTTCACTAGGCATGTTTCCAGGGTCCCTCCGTGCATGTTATAGCATATGTAAGAATTTTGTCCTTTTTGTGCTGGAATAATATTCCATTATACATACATATGTAGACAAACATAGATACATACACACACATACATTACATATACGTCTGTCTGTCTATACACACACACACACCATTTTGTTTATCCATTCATCTATTAATGGGCACTTGGGCTATTTCCACTTTTTGGCTACTGTGCAGAACGCCATTATGAACACTGGCATACAAGTGTATGTTCAAGTCCCTGCTTTCCATCCTTCTGAATGTGTGCCCAAGAGTTGAATTGCTGGGTCATATGATAACTTGATATATAACCTGTTGGAAAACTATTTTTGTTAGCAGCCGCGACATTTTACATTTCTACCAGCAATGCATGAAGGTTCTGATTTCTCTGTCTTTACCAACATTTGTTATTTACCTTTTTAAAAATCATACCCATCTTCCCTACTGGGAAAGTGAATGAGATCACCACTGATGGCTTCAAACCAATCAGGACTCACATCATGGGTAGAGTCCACATTCCCCGAAGGACACGGCTGCAGGGACAACAGTCAGCTATCTGAACAAAATCAGAGCATTCCAGCAAGAAAGAAAGGGTGGGGGCAGATTATAGGGAGACTACGGTCAACATCTGCAATGGAGAGGCTTTATTTAAAAATATCAGTGCCTGGGAGCGCCTGGGTGGCTCAGGTCATGATCTCAGAGTCCTGGGATCGAGTCCTGTATCAGGCTCTCTGCTCAGTGGGGAGCCTGCTTCCCCCCTCTCTCTGCCTGCCTCCCTGCCTGCTTGTGATCTCTCTCCGTCAAATAAATAAATAAAATCTTTAAAAATATATATATCAGTGCCTGGAACAGAAATGCCCTTTGATTGAGTCGGTCTATAGCGGGTTTCCCACATCAGTCATTTCTGAATGTTCACCCAGTTGACTGGAACGTGTAGTCAGGATTGAGACCCCTGACCTCATGGGCAAGGCCACCGGCTAAGCCAGCAGGTGTGAGAGCTGAGAAGTACAGTGTGCAGCCCGAACACTGGACAGGGCCTGCCCTGGGGGACGGAGGCTGTCCCCCCAGAGAGGTGATACTTAGACTGGTACTTGGAAATGTCGGGTAAGCCAGGCCGAGGACACAGACACAGGAGACAGGGAGAAGACGGTGCCAGAGGGATGGGATTTCAGTCCCGTTGGAGTGTAGTGTTCCAGCCTTCGGATGACAGTGTTTTTGTCCGTGTATGTGTGACTCCCAGAGCAACAGCTAGGCCACACACTGCAGCCTGGTTTACCTCTGGGTAAGCCTACCCATCCCCCACGCACTGCGCTCGGTAAGCCGAGTAAATAGCAGGTTTGTCTGCACTGCGTTTGAAGCCTGCCTGTGCTTGGTCCCACCAATGTGGCCTTGAGGAAGTCCCATGACCTCTCTGGAGCTCCAGAAAGGTCCTACAAAGTGAGGCTACAGCAAGCACCTTACAGAGCTGCTGTGGAACCGGATGAAAAACAGTGTGTGTGAGTATCACACAGTAATATGCTGATGGGTCCCCAATTTCTGTCCCCATCAGACCTCTCTCGAGCACCTCTGATCTCCAGACCTATCCGTCTGCCTGCTTGACAAGGCCCCTTGAATGTAACGGGCATTTCCCACCTGATACCTCTAAGGTTGAGCCCCTTAGGAGCTGCTGGAAACCAGCTCCTCCTCCCTCCCTCGTGGCCGCAGACGCCATCTCCATCCTTAGTGTCATCCCTGACTTCCTTCTCTCCACAATCCAGTCTGCTAACAAGTCCTGTCACTCTATTTTCAAAATATACACAGAATTTGACCATTTCTCACATCCGCCGCCCCTGTCCTGGTCTAAGCCAATGTCCTCTCAGCCCAGACTTTGTAGCGCGTCCTAATTGTCCCCCTGCTTCTGCACACCCCCAGTCCACACAACTCTCGGGGTGGCACTGCTAAGATGTAAGTCAGGTCACTCCAGTCCCTTGAGCCAAATCTGCCCAAGGCTCCGTCTCGCTCAGGGTGAAGGTTGAAACCCTTGTGGTGACCCGAAGATGTGCTGTGACTCGGCCGCCATTTTTCTCTTGTCCCCCTCCTTCTCCCCTTCATTCACCTGCTTCAGCCCCAGCTCTCCTGCTTGTCCTCGAAAGTGCCAGGAACACTCCTGCTGCAGGACCTCATGCTTGTGTTTTCTCTGCCTGGAGTCTTCCGCCCCACCTGCCTCACGGCTAACTATAATGTCCCTGAGTCCTTCTCGAGACCTTGTTTTAAGTGACGGCACCTGCCTTTGACTCCTGCTCTCCTTCTCTGCTTACTCTTGCCTTTGTAGTTACCATGGACGTGCTCTGTGTGTTACTCACCAGCTTTCTTCCCTACCAGAGTGTGCATACATGTACATTTTTGTCTGGTGCATACATAATACATGTGTTTATATATCTTCCCACCAGAATGCCCCCGCTCCCCAGGGGCAGGGATTTTGTCTGGTTTGTTCACTTCCTATCCCCAGTACTAGGACAGGACCAACGCGCACGTCGTAGGGACACAGTGCATTTGTTAATACCACGTTTTACAGAAGAGAAGCCTGGGGCTCAGTATGATTAAATCATCTGCTCAAGGAAACACGGCCAGGAAGTGGTGGAGTTGGGTGGTTTACTGCTCTGTGACACTTTACAACGCACGAAACCCTTTCAGTGAAAGCACAGAGCGATGTCGGGGGCCCCTCAGCAGCCTCCTCCTACCACAGCTGAAGAAAGGAAATCCCCCCAGTGAGGAAGGACAAGGAGCTGGAGGCCTCACGGACTTGCTGGTGGACCCTTGGCTGGGGGTTCAGAGTTGAGTGTCGTTGAGCAAGGAAGCCAGGGAGCCATCCTCACACTTGTTCTGAAGCAAGAAGGCCAGCAACTGTAATGAAGCTTCTGGAAGCCAAGAGGCACGGGAGGAAGGCCCCTCGGTGACACGGGACGGCGTCGGGTCTGTCTGATGGCTGCGGGGAATTTTTGATGCAAAGATCAGCCTCAAGACCCAGGCTACTGGCTGCCCCACCCAGACCCTCTGTGGCCCCTAAAATCCCTTTCTCCTGTATTCATTCCACTGAACGCACAACAAGGAATCCTAGGGATTCCTCCTAGGAAGAACATCACAGGACAGCCCTCTCATTAAACCCACCAGTGCTTCCCTGCAAGGATTGTCAAAGAGGGTCTGTTTTTGAGGAAGAGGACATTCAGCTGGACGGAGGTTGTGCTGGGGGTGAAGCCCAGGCCGCCTTCTCCTCCCACTTGGGAAGCTCCGCGGCTGGCACTCTCCCTCCACGCCAGAGCCCAGGCTGAAGGTGGCTTCCCTAAGAAGTCCAGGTAAGTTCAAGTTCGGAGAGAAGAGGTGGGGGCGGGGCGTCCGTGGAAGCAGAGTCCTGTGAGCTGAAGAGGGCTGGGGCAGAGCTGAGGGTCAGAGCGAGGGCCTGGCCTCCTCCTGGGGGAACCGTGGGCCCCTCTGTCTGTTCCCAGTCTGCAGGAAGGAGGAAGCGAGAAGGCCTGTGAGCTGCTTAGCCTGGTGCCCAGCAGAGCTCGCCGGCAGTGTTTTCTTTCTCCTCCTCCTTTTCAGGAGCTAAATGAGCAGCCAAGACAATGGCTCAGATCAGGACTAAGAGAGGCCAATCTTCTTCCTTTTTTTAAAGATTTTATTGTTGATTGATTGATTCAGAGAGAGCCCATGAATGGGGGAGGGGGCAGACTCCCTGCCCAGCAAGGAGCCTGAAGAGAGGGCTCCATCCCAGGACCCCGAGATCATGACCTGATCTGAAGGCAGACGCTTAGCCAACGGAGCCCCCCAGGCGCCCCGGGACAGGCTTTTTTCAAAGGTCCTGGACTGTAGCCCAGAGAGTGGAGGAAGGAAAGAACCTTTTTCAGTCACAAAATGCCTTCTGTTGACACACAGACTGGCCAGCTTTCCTCCTCGGAGGTGCAGACGAGCAGCAGAGATCCACAGCTCTGGCCACCTCTTCCATTTTCCCTTCCGAACACCCCTCCCTGCACACACTCACCACCAAGCCCCAGGGCCTTGGCAGGGCCTGCGCGCCTCTCCCGGGTGCCCCCTCAGTGGGTGCTCCTCTCTGGAAGCGTCCTTGCCCACGTGGAACTGCCCTGTCCCAGGGTTCACCCCTCCCAGGGTGTGCCCCGAGGCCAAAGGCTGGGTGATGCAGGGAGACCTTTCAGTTTGGGACAACTCTAAAGGGTCATCCAGCCCCAGAGGTCCCTGTTGGATCTGCTGGAACTCTTTGTAGGTGAGCTTCTGCCTCCGCTCAGCCTGCCTTCCTCTCCCTCCCTCACAAGTAGCTCTCAAGAGCAGTCTCGGGGCACTGGGGGGCTCAGTGGGTTAAGCCTCTGCCTTTGGCCCAGGTCCTGATCTCAGGGTCCTGGGATCAGGTCCACATCAGGCTCCCTGCTCAGCGGGGAGCCTGCTTCTCCTCTGCCTGCTCTCTGCCCCATGCTCACTCACTCTCAAATAAATAAATAAAATCTTTTTTTTTTTCTTATAAAAGTCATCTCCTGGAGTCTTCTGCATGTGACTCTAGGGAGCCCAGCGTAAGAGCACCAGTCCCTGCATTATCTCATCTTTCCCCCTTTAGCCACAGCCCACTCATCTGACCTCCCAAGGACCTTCTTTCAACTTCAATGATTTCATGTGCAAATCCTGCATGTAAGAGTGTTTTGCAGATTGCTAGCTGTGCATCAGTGTCAGTTCCCATAAAATCTGTTTTTTGCTGGGCACCAGGTGAACCCGTCGACACCCGTGTTCAAGTCACTGGGATACCAAGATAGCTGCGTTGAAGGGACGGTGGTCTCGACAGTGATTCTGCCTGGATCTGAATCTTGGTCCTCCTACGTCTCAGTCTTGTAACCTTGGCCCAACTATGTAACCTTTCCTTTGCTCTGTAAAATGGTGATATTAATGGTCACTTCCCCCTAGAGTTTTTATTAGGATTAAATGAGCCAGTACATGGGAAGTTCTCAGAATAGCCATGACATGATATGCACATAGTATATATTACTTACTGGATCCTCACAAGATCCGCTGTAGGTATTATAATCACCACCCCCGCTAGACCCCTCTCGTGCCCCACCTCCTACTCTGCCCATCTTTTCACGCTGCAGCCACCTGCTGACCCCAGGTGTAACCCAACTGCACCTTGCTCAGCCGGACGCCTTATTTCCTACTTCCTGCCTGGTATCTTTGCCACCTCCACCTGAGATGCTTCCAGAAATGCACTCAGCCGTGCTGACCTGAGCAAACTGGAGGTGTGAGGGAGCTGATATCCCATGTGACATCCCTTGGCCAGGACATAGTTAGAGCCAGTGGGAAAACAGCCTTTTCTCTCATTCCTTGAGAGAGTAACTCCAAAATGTGATCTGTCCCACTGAGGTCCAAGTTCAGGTGTCCAGCATATGAGCCCCCCTGGTTTGGTTTCCCTCTGTCCCTGTCTCTTCCCAGAATAGACTACCCCTGCACAGGTCCTTGCCTCGGGCTCTGCTCTTGGGGAACCAGCTAACTGCATGCAGGAGGGGAGCAAAAGAAACAAAACGGCTGGTTCGACATCCAGAAACAGATCTAGACTCAAGTTCAAGGCTTCCACCTCCTGAATGTCGTTCCCTCACACTGTGCCATTTCGTACATACGCATCTTAACAGAGGACTTCAGGAAGCTGGGTTAGGCTGCGTGAGGCCAGGCAGGAAAGAGCTACGAACTCCCAGCACAGCCCCTTTCCTGTCCCTGCACAGAGCTGGTTCCACATGGCCAGAAGGTGGGAGACACTGGTTCCACCTAACTGAGGCCCGGCGGGGACCATGTTGAATCTGTCTTTGCATGACCAGCACTTGCGGCTGGCATCCCGTGAGTGCTTAGTAAATAATCTTCTGGGTACACAGGTCTGACAATCAAACTGCTGACAGTTTCTTTGTAAAGATGACTTTTTACGTGGCCCTGCTTGTGCCTAGCCTTATTACTTATTTTTTTTTATGCTGGCTTGGAATGTACTCTCCAATGAAGAGAGAACATTTTTTGAGAGGGGATTGGATTGTTTACCTTTGTGCCAAGCTAAAATAGTATGGAATCACGTGTCTGAAAATTACTCAAGAAATAGGTGTTTCTTGAGATCCCTGGAGACAACCTGGTCATCCAGCTGATTGAGGGGTGAGGGAAGGAGCAGGGGCCGTCGAACGGGTGAGCTTCCCTGCCGCTCCCCAGAGCACTCTGCCCGTCCCACCTCCACTTTGGGTCTCCTGCCTCGCCCTCGCAGGGATATGGTTTTGCAACCCCTGTACAGGGTGACACGCAATGGGGTGTTTCCGTACAGAAAGCGTGGAAGGAGCCAGCTGGCACACTTGCTGAATTTCCTGGTGGCTTGCTCGGCCCGTCCCTGCCCCATCCCCAGGGCCCGGTGCCAGCGTGATGCTCTGCCTGCAGGTACTATAAGATCACCGTGGTGCTCATGTGCTTCGCTGTCCCCACGACGGTGCCCTGGTGCTTCTGGGGGGAGAGTCTGTGGAACTCCTACTTCTTGGCTTCCATCCTCTGCTACACCATCTCCCTCAACGCCACCTGGCTGGTCAACAGTGTTGCCCACATGTACGGGAACCGGCCCTACGACAAGCACATAAGCCCCTGGCAGAACTTGCTCATCACTCTGGGTACCATTGGTGAGTCGGGGGAGTGAGAGCCAATGGGAAGTACGGCAGCTCAGATTTTCTTGGCTGTCCAATGGTTTTCTGGAATCCGTGAAGAGAGGCAGTGGATTGGAGTCGGTGGGATGAACTTGGGCTTTGGTGGTAGAATCTTGGCTCTTGGACAAGTCACCTAATCTGTCTGATTTAGAGTTTTCTCATCTTTGAAATGGGAATTGTGATGTCTACTTCACAGGGGTGTTATGAAGAGTAAGTAAGCTACTAGTGTGCATGGCTTAGGACAGTGTCTGTCATACAGTAAGTGATCAGTAATTAGCCGCTACTTATTTTTACCGTGGAAATGTTCCTGAAGGAGCCATCTCAGGTGACTTTCTTCAAACTGCCCTGGCCATTCTAGCCTCCACTGTCCAGTTGTCTGACTGACCATAAGAAAAAAGGCCTTCAATCAGAGAGATGGGAAGAAACAAAAGTGGGGCATCTCATGGTGCCACAAGATGGTTAAGAGCAAGGCCTCCGATTCTGATGAGTTTGGTCGGGTCTTGGTTCCCCCACTTTCTCTCCGGGGACGCTGTCTGTCTCCGCCACACCTTGTGTCTTCCTCTGTCAAGCAAAGATGACAGTGGCATTTACCTGCTCCTGGGGTCGTGGGAGGGTTCGATGAGTTACTGCGTAGTCTTTGCAGCAGGGCTTAGCATGAAATAAGTCTCAGTGATGTTGTTCTTATTCCTAGCTTTACAGTCTAAAACAAGTTACCGGTCCCTTCTGTATTTTTAAAATGGGGATAACTGTGGCAGCTAGCTCAGAGAGGGGGATTATAGGTCTGCACACCAGTTAAAGCCCTCGCCACCGTGGCTGGCGCACGGTAAGTAATAAAGAAACATTGGCTGTATCTTTGTGGAGGCAGTTCGGGCTCCTTGGAAAGCTGGGCCTTGAGCATGTTGGTGGAACTGGAGGGGAAGATCCTACTGTAAGGCAGCAACGGTTTCAGTAGCAAGGAGTTTCTGCCACCGCGTTGGTAGGCTCGCGCACTTACTAAGACCCCAGGATCTTGTGTTGACAGGAGCGATGACAGTGCCTAAATAAGCACCAATTCAGCCATGGGGACACTGGCTAAGCTGAGAGAAAAGTGTCTTGGAAAGAGTTTCTGATGCCCCTGCCACTTCCTCCTCTCCATCTTCTTTTTTTTTTCTATTTATTTTGAGAGAGGGAGAGAGAAAGAGTGAGCTGGGGGAGGAGCAGACTCCCTGCTGAGCGCAGAGCCCAAAACGGGGCTCAATCCCATGACTCCGAGATCATGATCTGACCCCAGATCAAGAGCTGGACACTTAACCGATGGAGCCACACACGTGCCCTCTACTGTCGGCTCGGAGTCAGCACTGGCCGTGTCGCCCCGACTGCAGTCTTTTCAGAAGATGAAGGGAGGAGAAGACAGAGTTCCAACTTGTGTAGGGACAGGGGGCCGGAAAGCCCAAGGACATGGACATGGTGCAGGCCCTCAGGAGCCGGCTGTTGGCTTTCTGTGCACCAAGGTCAACAGTGAGCTCCTGGTCGGTTTTCTTTATTCAGGTCCTGGGAAGGCTCCTGTCGCATTGGACTGTGCAGTAGATGGGAGTCCAGCCGGGCTCTCAGTGCGGTGTCTGCTTCTGAACATAGTGGGGGAAACTCCTCCACATATACTCAGGGGAAGGAAAAACACCACAAATGTTGAGGAAGGAAGGGGCAGGGTCAAAAAGACTGAATTAAAAAGAAAACGGTAAACCACAGATCTGCCCATTGGGTATGCTCATTGCAGAGCAGAGCCCTTCAGCTGTGGTCAGTAGAGCTGGGGGATGGCGAGGACCTACTAAGAAGTAAAGGGGGGGCACCTGGGTGGTGCAGTCGGTTGGACGTCCGACCCTTGGTTTTGGCTCAGGTCATGATCTCGGGGTCGTGAGATCCAGCCTGGTGTCCGGCTCGGAGCTCAGAAGCTTAAGTAAGACTCGCTCTCCCTCCCCACCCATGCACGCACTCTCTCTCAAATAAATAAATAGATCTTTAAAAAAAAAAAAAAAAGGAAGTAAAGGAAGAATCTAGCAATTCCTCAAATGGTTAAAAATAGTTACTGTATGATCCAGCAACTCCACTCCTAGATTTGTGCAGAAGAGAAGTAAAAATCTACGTCCGCACAGAAACTCACACGTGAGTAGTCATAGCAACATGACTTGTAATAGCCAAAAAGTGGAAATCATCCAGGCGTCCGTCATCCGACGAATGCGGGAAATGCAAAGGTGCGTCCGTACAATGGAAAACTGTTTGGCAATAAGAAGAAATGAAATACCTGCTACAACCTCGAAAACTTATGCTAAGCGGAAGAAGCCAGTCCCCAAATCACATATGGTGTGACTTCATTTATATGGAATCTTCGGAATAGATCTATGGGGGTGGTATTAGGTTCTCTAGAGAAACAGAATCATTATAAATATATACATATTAGGACACATATGTATGTGTCCACAATACACACTACACATATACGTATACTGATATATACACATGTGTACTATTATATACATACACTGCAGTTTCCGTGTGTACTGTAATACAATATTGTATGCTCCTCATAATAAATCCCCATGTAGATACAGAAACAGTTGGATATCTACACAAGTAGGTATATACTCACAGGATTACGGGAGCCGAGAAATCCCACGGTCTGCTCTCTGCAAGCTGGAGACCCAGGAAAGCCAGTGGGATCATTAAATCCGAGTCCCAAGGCCCGAGAGCCGGGGAACAGATCATGTAAATCCCAATCTGAGGGCAGGGGAAGATGAGATAAATGTTGCAGTTCAGTCACTGAGTCAGAAAAAAAAGGGGCAAATTCCCCTGGCTCCACCATCTGTTCTGTTCAGGCTCTCAACGGTCAACACCGCCTCTGCTGGGGAGGGGGTCTGCTTCACGGAGTCCGCGGATGCCGCGTTCTGATTCCAGACACTCGTCTCCTCCAGAGCCACCGGCGCAGACGCGCCTCCTAGAAATGTTTGATCTGGGCAAGCCTTGGCCCGTCGGGGGGACACGTAAGGCTTGGGGGATGGTTGGGGCACGAGAGCTCAGGAGTGTGGCGCTTCCCTTTATGTAATGAAAATGTTATAAAATTCATTGTGGTGATGAGTGCACAACTCGGAAAACACTAAAAGCCAGTAAATTGTACTTCAAATGGGTGAATCGTATCTCAGTAAAGCTGTATGAGAGTCAAATGAAAGAAGCCCTGAGATCCCTCCTCAAAATAAAAAGTAAGGGAGGAAAAGCTATTTAGCAGGAGGGATGGAAATGCCTGTAGCGGATCTGGGACGGTAACGGTCCGCTCCTCAACTTGTTGCTGCCCTGTCCGAGCCATGTGCTTCCCGGTCTTCCGGGCGCTCCCAGCGAGCCCTTGTCTGGTCCCTCCAGCTCACGGAGGCTATTCTCCTTTCATGATCAAACATCAAAACGAGGAAATGTTGAGGCCCCTGGGTGGCTCAGTGGGTTAAGCCTCTGCCTTCGGCTCAGGTCATGATCTCAGGGTCCTGGGATCGAGCCCCGCATCGGGCTCTCTGCTCAGCAGGGAGCCTGCTTCCCTCCCCCTCTCTCTCTCCCTGCCTCTCTGTCTACTTGTGATCTCTGTCTGTCAAATAAATAAATAAAATCTTTTAAAAAATGAGGATCTGTTATCAGCCATTTAGCATTTAGTTTCCGAAGTCCAGCCCTGAAATCCTGATAACATACCTACGGTTCATACGGGGAAATGAACCTCGTGGCTCTGTGCTGACTGTCTCGTTGTTTTCCTGCTTGTACTTCTTCGAGCCAGTGCTCTCTAAGGGCAGACACAAAGTCTGCTGTCCACAGAGCTCAGTGAAGGGTGGGGGACTCAGTCTGTGCAGAGAGGTGGAGATGGGTTATTTCAATCCCACTTTGTCTTGCAGGTGAAGGCTTCCACAATTACCACCACACCTTTCCCTTTGACTACTCCGCAAGTGAATTCAGCTTAAATTTCAACCCAACCACCTGGTTCATTGACCTCATGTGCTGGCTGGAGCTGGCCACTGACCGCAAACGGGCAACCAAGCCGATGATCGAGGCCCGGAAAGCCAGGACTGGAGATGGGAGCTTGTGAACGTGGGGCCGCCGTTTGCTATGTCTGCCATCGACACCTGAGTTCATGGCTCCTGTTAGTTCTCTTGTGCGTTGGATGTGGGTGGGGTAGAGGGTAGGGAGGGAACAAAATCTATGGGGTTTGGGAGCTTTCTCTTTGTCTCAAAATAATGTCAACCGTCAATGAAAAAAAATTTTAACGTCACCGTAACTATGATTTAACATTAGAGTGTTACATGTGATTTAGTCACCGTAGCTACAGTACGTCAAACACACATGGTCATGTGCTTGTACGTGATGTTGACCCTGACAGGATGAAGGAGCTTAATACTGTCTCAGTGTGATTCAGGAGAGCGTTAGTTTTCTTTTCTAGCAGTGAACCCAGCGCTATTCTTTTTTTCTTTTAAGATTTTATTCATTTATTTGACAGAGATCACAAGTAGCCAGAGAGGCAGGCAGAGAGAGGAGGAAGCAGGCTCCCTGCCAAGCAGAGATCCCAATGCAGGGCTCGATCCCAGGACCTTGAGATCATGACCCGGGCCGAAGGCAGAGGCTTTAACCCACTGAGCCACCCGGATGCCACCCCAGCGCTATTCTTAAACCCATCATCTGAAGGAGCAAAGAGGCAGGGCAGAAGACAGAAGAGTGGGTCCAATATCTAAAGAATGTCTCTGTTTTGTAATTACTGCGTGTGTGTACGTGTGGTGCTGTTGCTTAAGAGAACTGAACACTTTGAAAGACGACAGCACAGGAAAGGGCTCTCGCTCTCTCTTTTTCCCCATTTGAGCTTATTAATGCTCCACTGTCTTTGCTTCAGAAGAGATCTGCCCGGTGCCCAGCCCGCATCGTGTCCTGATCACGCCCAGCCCGTCCTACACATCAGTGCCTGTTTAGCTGTTTGATTTTGTTCTCTTTGCTGTTGTCCTTTTAAAGGTGTATAACTCAGATGTGCCAGACATAGAATTAAGTTCAAATCAAGCTCTCATTTCAATGTTTAGACACCTGATTCATACTCTAATCAGTCCCAGCCGCTGATGCAAGTGCTTCCGCTACTCCTGCTAAGTAAGCTTCTTAATTTTCCACACCAGGCATCAGGTCTTAATAACAACAGTTACCCAGAACTCAGCGTCTGCTGTTTCCCCTGCATGCGGCCCTCATTGATTTTGCAGCAAAACATAAAGCAATCATCATGTAGCTTTTGGATTAAAAAAATCTTCCGTGTGTTAAGTCACCTTGTAAGGAGCACTTTGAATTAACGGGACAGCGTCTCCTTTGTGTCGGTTGTCAGCGCAAAAGAAGGATGTTGGAGCTCCTTGAGGATAGATCTTTTCAGGAAAGATGTAGGGACTTAAAACTTTGGAAAAAAGAAGGGGTGCCAGTAGCAGATTGTCAGAATGAAGTTCTTCACCCAGCAGCTCTTGGACACTGTTGTCTTGCCATTAATAATGTACGAACTATGAGCGACGCACAATAAATGATTCTGAATTCTCTGGTGTTCTTGCCCAGGTGCTTAAATGTTGTTCAGAGGACGTCCTCTCAGGGGTCCTTGCTGCGCCATGATGACCATATGATTTCCATTTGATTCAAGCGCTGGACCACAAGACAAGGCCTCCTGTGCCCCATCAGCCCTGGGCTGGAGGGAAGGTCAGCTAGTTTTATATTTAGAATGCAGAACCCCAGTGGTGTCGTCCCCACTTCTCACTCACCACTATGGTCATTTGTGCTGCTTCCAGCTGACGAATGGGCACCTCTACTCCTGCCTGTCACCCGAGAGAGCAGGAAAGACACCTTCCTTCCCCGAGCCCCAGCGGGCCCCACTAAGAGTGACCAGAGGCATGGGAGATGGGCTCAGCTCTCCCTCCAGTCCTGCCACCCAGCGTTTCCCTAGTGCTGCCCCACTCTCTGCCCTTCTTTTGCCCCAAAACACCTGCGTCCCTACCCTCAGATACAGGCTTCTTGGCCCGCCTGCCACTGAGTGGGGTTCCAGCCGGTGCACCCACTGGGTCTGACTGGCATCTACCGGCTGCTTTGTACTGAGTAGTGGTGGGATATAACTGTATTCCGAGTTGAGTTTGGATCAACATGACCTAAAATGATTGGGAATATTTCCGTGGCTCTTTGACCCTTAAATGCACCAGTCGTATTGCTTGCCCATCTAATAGGAAAGGCTACATTTGGAAAAACTATTTGAAGTCTCCTCACAAAAGGAGGACATTCCCCCATCTAGACCAAGTAAGTCCTGAACCTCACTCCTCTGAGCCCAGAGCCATGTATGTAGCTGCAGCAGTGCCCATGAATGACGACTGGGGTGATTTGTTGAAGGAGTGGATGGAGGTCAGAGCACTCTAGAAGCTCCCATGTTAACATTCCCCGCAGGTCTCAGCAGCATCTAAGGGAAGAAAGTAACCCTGGGATGTATCTCCTAAGACTATTCAAAATGGCCCTAGAGAGGTTGGGACCTTTTTTTTGAAAGGATCAGTTTAAAGTAAGGGGATGTCCTGTCCTTAGTCTCCGTGTCTTGCGAGGCTTATTTCAGAAGCACCCACCACGCATCCCGGTACAGGGAGCCAAGGGGAAGTGGTCCCAACAGAGCTTGTCCCTTGCATGCTATGAGCTAGTCGGGTACAGCAGAACCGCCTCAAGTACACTCCTGGCCAGCTGTGTGGCCTTGAGAAAACCAGTCTTTCTGGATCTAGTTCTCTCATCTGCAAAGAGAAAGGATAAAACCAGAGTCTGGCCAAGGTCCTATCGAGCTCTAATAGCCACCAGCAGCAACAGAGACAGGGACTTGGCTGACTTCGGATTTGAAACACTTCTCAAGTTCATGCCCATCTTTTCTGGGATCTGGGAGGTCAGAATTGATGGGAAATAACTGAGTCTGAGTGGGAGAACATGGAGTGAAACTAAAAGGGATGTTCCTGGTAAAAAAAAAAACAAAAAAATGCATCTGTTTCATTCATTCCCAAAATATAATGAAAGATAAAAATAAACATAATCTATGGAATTCAGTTTAATGAAAGGAAGTACTGCAAAAAGGTCTGGCCTAGTGGAGTAGTAGAAAAATAGCACCAGACTCAAGGTCAAGACCTGAGTTTGAATTCTCCTCCCTTTTTTAAGTTGAGGTATAATTGACATACATTATATTAGTTTCGGGTGTAGAACATAATGATTTGGTATTTGCATGTATTGCAAAAAAAGGACACCTGGCTGGCTCAGTCCGTATATAATGCAAAATGATTGCCACAATAAGCAGTCTTGTTAACATTGTGGCAGTGAATTTTTTTTTCTTATGATGAGAGCTTTTAACTTATACTCTTAGCGACTTTCAAATATGAAAACAAGTATTATTAACTATAGTCACCTGTGCATTAAATCCCCGTGTTACTTATTTTATAACGGAAATCTGTATCTTTTGACCAGCCTCACCATTGTGCCCACCCCCACAGCCCACCAATCTGTTCTCTGTACATATCAGTTCATTATTTTTTTTTACGATTATACATATAAGAGAGATCCTATGGTATTTGTCTTTCTGTCTCTGACTTACTTAGCATAATACTTTCTAGGTCCATCCATGTTGTCACAAATGGCAAGATTTTGAATTCAGACTCGTGACTAACTTGCTCTGTTGCCTATAGGGCACATGTTTTCAGGCTGAACCACATGAAAGTGCCATTTATTAAACTCCTGATGCTCTCTGCACTTCCATATCCTCCCCCACAAAGCAGGAACAGTCACTCTTATGTGCTCAGGTAAATCTGGAGGCCTCAAGAACAGGCCTGGCGCATCGTAGATTCCCCGCAAGACGTCAGTGAGGGTGAGTAGTGCGTCCCAGACACAAGACAGTAACTGAGATGTCAAATAACCACAGACCGGAAGTGAAGAGGACCAACTTCTAGTTCTGCTTTTGTGAGTAACTGGCTGGGTAGTGAGAGGCAGCAGAATGTGCCCCAAATGCCAGTTTGACATAAGATTATTTCCAGTTAAAGTCACTTGAGGGTCACCTGGCCGGCTCAGTTGGTAAAGCGAGCGACTCTTGATCTCAAGGTTGTGAGTTCGAATCCCATGTTGGATGCAGAGATTTAAGAGAGAAGGAGAGGGAGGGAAAGAGGGGTGGAGGGAGGAAAGAGAGAGAGAGGGGAAGGAAGGGAGGGAGGGAGGAAGACACTTGGAACCACAGATGCAAGGAGGACCCTCTGACCTCCCTTTCTCTTCCTAAAAGCAGGAGATGAAACTCGAATGTGAGAGCTGCCCTCTCCGTAGGGGCGGGGTGGGGTGGGGTGGGGTGATGAAACCGTCTTATCACCAGAGACAGGGAGAAGGCACCAAGACAATCAGTGCTAACGAGGGTTTGCAAGTAACCCTTATCTCCTTTCAGCTTCTCCATATGTCTTCGGTACTTTTTCACAATTAGTGCTTTGTCCAATCCGGTATATGAACGCTTGGGCCCAGCCGCTTTGGGGGGCTTCCATTTTCCCATGACGGCTCCCATGAGCATGCAGTGACACTGCCTATGCCCCGCTAATCTGTCTTTTGTCCACGGAATTCTCAGGCTCAGCCCAACAACCCTGGAGGTCGGCGGGAACGGGCCGCCTCCCTTCCCATGGCTCTATGTCCTGGAGCCTGGGTGAGCCCTTCATAAAGGAGGGTGACTGGATTGGACTGTCCTGCCCAGGTAGGAGTCGCTGGCCCAGTGTGGAAAAGCCCCGCGTGCTGGCAGAGCCTTTGCCCAGCCCCCTGGGCCTCCCTCTGAACCATGGCCCCCACCAGAAGACAAGCCCCACTTGCAGTCACCCCTGCTTCCCGCAGCTCATTTTTCTCCTCCTTGGGATGGGAGAGGATGAGGCGGGAGCTAATGGATGAGAATGAGATTCGGGGAGCATCTGCGACCTTCGTTTATCCCTTTCCCTCTGTCCTCAATTACAGAAGACCCTGGAAGCCCATTGAGTTCCCAGGGGCTGCTCCTGTGAAGAACAAGGAAGAAGTCGCCTGACCTTATGACCCTTCCCACGCCCCACCCGTCTGTAGTTCCGGGTATTCACGAAAATCCTTTCCTCCCCTTTCCTCCGTGGCAAGGAAGTGAGGAAATGACCTGGAAATTCCTCTCCTGTCCTCCGCACGGGTGGTAGAGCTCAAAGCCGCTGCCCGTCCCCGCCCCCACCACCGCCCCAGCAACGTTCGCACCATCTGGACTTGCAAGTCCGAAGCAACAGGGAGGGAAGTGCGGCCTCTGCCCCCCTCCCCCACGCCAGCCTGTGTTCCAGCGGCTCCGGGGCTCTGCGACAGCCTGGTCCTGGGCTTCTGTCCTCCCCAGACCCCGCTGCCCAGGGGAGAGTTGTCCGCAGCTGCCTCAACTTACTACGGGTTCAATAGGAGCAGAACCGCGTATGGAGGAGCAGCTTGGCGGACGGAGGAGCAGCTCGGCGGACGGAGGAGCGGATCCGTGGACGGAGGAGCGGATCCGCAGATGGAGGAGTAGCTCCAAGGATGGAGGAGCAGATCTGCGGACAGAGAAGTAGCACCCGGGGACGGAGGGGCAGCCCTGCGGACAGAGGAGCGGATCCGCAGATGGAGGAGTAGCTCCAAGGATGGAGCGGATCTGCGGATGGAGGAGCAGATTTCGGACAGAGGAGCGGCCCCGAAGACGGAGGAGCGGCCCCGAGGACGGAGGAGCGGCCCCGCGGGCGGAGGAGCGGCCCCGCGGGCGGAGGAGCGGCC
>NW_022630995.1:825554-858878 GCF_010015895.1 Lontra canadensis
AGCGGCCCCGCGGGCGGAGGAGCGGCCCCGCGGGCGGAGGAGCGGCCTCGAGGATGGACTAACAGACCCGCAGACGGAGAAGCGGACGCAGATGGCGGGGCGGGACGCTTGTCCCGAGAAAGTCCCGTCCTTACGTTCCCAAACCCACGGTCACAGCACAAAACAGAGGACTCGGCCTTCAACCACCGGCTCAAACCCTGCAAGTGCACGGGCTAGTCCTCGTCCCACGCTCCCTGGCTGACCCCTGCCAGGCCGCCCGGAGGGACCGCACCGTCGCGTCTCGGACGCCGGGCAGGGCGGCGCGGTGTCGCGTCCAGCTTTCCCGGGAGCCGGGGCTCGCGGGTGTGGGCCGTGGTCCAGGGGGGCGGCGGCGCAGGGGCTTTGCGACCGGGTCCGCGGCGGGGCGGGGGGCAGGGGCCCAGCTGGTGCGCGTGGTCCTCGCTCGCCCCCGCGGGGTGAGGGTGGCCGGCTGGGAAGCGCAGCGTCTCCCGGGTCGCGCCAGCCGTGCGTGCGGGTGTCACCTCCCCAGCCCGCAAACACGCTTCGCAGGCCGCGGCCGCAGCCGGACGACCCGCTTCTCTCCGGGCCCAGCGACTGCGTCCCCCGAACCTGAACGCGCTCGAGCCCGCGGCATCAGGGCCCGTGTGTGCCGTGTCCGCGGCAGCTCCCGCCGCTCTGGGCTGTTCCCGGCGCGGGCGGACCCGCGGGGCAGGAAGGGCCGCGCGGTAACCACCGCCCGCCGCGGTGAGAAAGAGCTCCAGGTGCATCTCTGCCTTATTTTATTTTTAAGATTTTATTTGTTTATTTGAGAGAAAGAGAGGCATGAGCAGGGGGAGCAGCAGAGAGAGAGGGGGACGCAGCCTCCCCGCTGAGCAGGGAGCCCCAGGCGGGACGTGATCCCAGGACCCTGAGATCATGACCTGAGCTGACCTGAGCTGAAGGCAGAGGCTTAACCCGCTGAGCCATCCAGGCGCCCCCAGATCACTATTTTAAAAGTGAAGACCAAAGTGGGGAATTTTTAAACAATGATCTATTGGACACTTTCCAACCACATTTTCAGTCTGTTTGAAGCCAGGGTCCAGGATTGCTTTCAAGACACTGATATGGACAGGCTATTTTTTTAAATTAGGTGAATTATTGATTTCTGCTCCTTTCATACATCTTACTGTGCAGGAAACAGTCGTGCATATATCTGAGATAATGTCACACATTCTGTTCAATGCACCATAAGAAAAGCTGATCATCTCTCCCAAGGTCTCAGCTCAGGGGATCTCCTTCCTGATTTTACATTAATTTTTCAAAGTCAGAAATGTCGTCTCCAAGAAATGTTAAGGGAGCAGTAAAAAAAAAAAATCACTTTATTCAATATTATAGTTGTAGAAATTGAGTACATATTCTCCGAGACATTAGAAACTAAGAAGAAAATGCCACAACATCGTTGGTACATCCGCATAGGCCAGCAGGAAAAAATACTGTGTAAGTTTATCTCTTTGAAACCAAGGAGACATTCTAGTTCAGGCATCGGCATACTCCTGTGTTTTCACCAGTTGCTGCTTTTCTGCGGCTTTTCATTCTTTTCCATATTTCATATCACAGGCTTGGGGCAGCCTTTAAAATTTCATTAACAGGAGCAAATCCAATATCCACTGATTTCTTCTGAAAAGGCATTTGAACGCATCAGACGGCTTAATAGTTCCATTCTCATGAATACTCCAGCCATGAAAAACTCCATAGGATACAGACAAATTCAATGAATAGGAGAAGAAATCTATTGAGTTTTGGAATGTTTGGTACATTCGATTGGTCCAGGATTAAGAAACCTGAACCTCCTGTTGTAAGTAGGAAGCTGGACGCCAATCCTTCCATAATATGTTGTCCAGTTACTCTGCGGGCCAAGAAAGCTTGGTCTCTGACATCCATGTTTGTCGGTCATAAAGCTAACACTTGGAGGGTTGATGACATAAATTTTTCTTCCAGTGCCGAGGAAGTAAGACAACACCACCAGCGCATGCACCATCATGGCGGCTGCCATGGCCCCCAGGGCGGCTTCTTCTGCATCAGGTTGGGCATTCAAGCATTAAGAACGGGAGCCGCCCAGTACAAAGTCTCCATCTTGGTGGTGGAAGGGGTGGATCTCTGGACAGGCTATTCTGATGTAGGTTTGTGTACACTATTTCACTCCTTGGCCTACATATACACAACCCAGGGATGGTTGGATTGTTACTTTGTTGGTAGACAAACAGCCTAAAGAAAAATGTGTGAAACTTCCAGTTCTTTATCTATACTATATCACATCTGGAAAAAATGATTGCTTAGGTCCCTTCTTCTTCCATCCAAGAGTACAGGAATCAATAGTGAGCAGGCTTAGAAAACGCTAAGCAAAACACGGGGCTAGAAGCCATCCCCACGTTGTATCCCTACAAAGAAAAAAAAAGAAAAAAGGGAGGAGACTACAGTCCACCGTATAACTTAGAAAATTGTCTCTGTCGAAGCAAAGTAAACACTTGTAGGTGGGAAAGCAGAATCCGATGACACGGCAGGTAATTCACTGAGTCTGGTTGATATTTCTGGAAGCTGTTGCAATGGCTAAATATTTCTCAACAATTTCAGGGTTTGTTTTTTTTTGTTGTTGTTTTGCTTTTGTTTTGCTTTGTATTGTTTTGTTTTTCAGTTTCCATTTGAGAGATGTCCTTAAATTGAGTATTGCTGTGTCCAGGAAATTCCAGCATTATAAACCTTGGAAACAAAAACATGCTCCAAACTAAGGTCACTAATCATCACATGCCATCATGATTGGCTGCCAAAGTTCCACACTCCATGTTAGAAAAAGGCTGAGTGTGCACAGAGATAATTTAAAGCTTCCCAACAAGCTTGTCTTGTTCATCTGATTGATATAATGCATTTTATTGTAACATTCAGTCTGTTGTTTTTCCATTTGTTTTAAATTCAGCGTTGCCACAGAAGAGAGAAAGAGAAAATGGGACAGCTTGAAGAGGTGTAAAAATATAATTACTCTTTTGAAAGTATGAATATTTATCTGTCTTTTTTTGCTATCCCTGTTTCACTCGGTTTTCCCACTCTAAATAGATGAATGCTCCTGGCTTGTATACACAGCGCTCATGGGTTATTTTAATTGAGAAGAACATCCTTTATTGCAACTTCTAGGCCACTGATTGTAGTGCATCTTAGTAATTTCTTTTGCATCAAAAAAGAAGTCAAATGAAAAAAAAAGTCAAATGAAAACACATCAGCCTTGAAAAACCACTGGCAGTACCATCAAATGTCAGCAAACCAGTCCACAAAGAACACATCGAGTCACTGAAGTTTTGCTCAGCACACCACCTTCAGAAAAAAGGAATGACCAAAAAAAGAAGAAGAAAAAAATCTTCATCAGAAAAGTATTTTCCCAAAGAACACCTAGTTTGGGCTATACTTGGCTCGATTTTATAAAGCTATTACAACTGCCTCTAAAAACAATGCACAAAGAATTCGCAGCTCACATTTAAGAGTCATGCAAACTATGCCAGTCATAATCACCAAGTGTTTCCCCAATCCACAGGGCCTGAGAGATGAGAGGTGCTCCTTAAGTTTTACTGAATGCATGGATGGATGGAAGGATGGATGGGTGGTTACATGGATGGGCGGATGGATGGATGGGTGGATGGATGGAGGGATGGAAGGATGGATGGTTACATGGATGGGCGGATGGGTGGATGCAGGTGGCTACAATGTAGCGCCCTACAGAAAGTGCATTGCAGAAAAATTTAGCATTGCTGTGTCTCATCTTTGTAACTCATTCCTTTGTTTGCCCTGTTAAATGTGACACTGCAGGCAGGGAAGCCCATGCCTGTCTTGGGCACAGTTGTACTGTGAGCTCCCAGAAGAGAGCCTCCCATGGAAGCAGGACCTCAAAAATGTCTGTTGCACTGCCGTGGTCTATGAATACATGTAAGCTCTACTTTCAGCAACAGTTGACCCAGAAATCCAAACTTACAAAAGCAAAAAAAAAAAAAAAAACTAGAAGACGATTCTTAATTTTACAAAAGTATTTGGTGCAGGTTTCCTTTCATAAACACGCTTTGGAAACATGCCTGAGCCTTTAGGGGAGCCTGGACAGCTCGGTTGGTTAAGTGTCCAACTCTTGATTTCAGCTCAGGTCGTGATCTCAGGGCCATGGGATCAAGGTCCGCGCCCAGCGGGGAGCTTGCTTGAGAGTCTCTCCCTCTCCTCCCCTTCTATGCCTTCCTGCTCTCTCTCATGCTCTCAAATAAATAAATAAATAAAATCTTTTAAAAAGGAAAGAAAACATGCCCCAACTTTTAAAAGCCTTCCCCAATTTTCAGGGTTCCCGGGGTTGTTCAGTCAGTTAAGCATCAAACTCTCGATCTTGGCTCAGGTCATGATCTCAGGGTCCTGCGATAGAGCCCTGTGTCTGAGCTCCACGCTCAGCAGGGAGTCTGCCTGGGGTTCTCTCTTCCTCTGGCCCTGCCCCTCCCTCGGCCCCACACACTCACTCGTGCTCTCTCTCTCAAATAAATAATAAATGTATTTTTTAAATGTCTTTTCCAACTTTTAAAGACGTACATGTTGTGGGGGGGCACGAGGCACCCTTTCATTTGTGAGGACTGTGCAATCACAGAGCCACTCTGAGATGGTCCGAGTTAGAATCCGCACGTGCCTTCCGAGGGGTCACCCCTACACCAGGGGAACAAGACCATACTAAGAAGTGAAATAGGCAGAGATGGCATTAGGGGCTGAATTGTGTCCCCTCAAATGTACCTGTTGAAGCTCTGACACCAACACCTCAGAATACGGCTGTGTGTGGAGATTAAAAGGTGACTAAGTTAAGCCTCTTCTCAGCCAGGTCGGAGACTGGCGACTCCACGGAGACGGGTGCTTTCCAACCGTCACATGGCATCATGTCACCTTCCCGACAGAAACCAGTGCCGAGGGCCATTCCGCCTTCCTCCCAGACCATCTGCAGGGACTCACTTGGCGCCCGCTGTGGGGATGGCGGAAGACGGAGTGCTGCAGGGAGGGACACGACTCCCGAGAAGGAGACAAATTCACCTGGAAGGGAAAGACTCCAACCTTCCCTGTCTCCCACCCCATCGTCCAAAGTGCCATCACATCATTTGGACATTTTCCCACGATTGCTTTGCTAAAAGTTGTAGACGATAAGTGACTTAGTAAATCCCAAGTGTGCACTTAAGAATTTGGACAAATTCCTTGGGGGGCGGAGTGGGGGGTGGTCGGTGTTACAGACGGAAAGGGTTATAGGCCGCCCTGAAAATGGTCATCGAGCGATTGCATATGTTGTTCCCTTCAGCAGAAGCTCCAGTCAAACGTCTCACTCGGTCCAGCTAAGTCCGGAGAGAAGCCGTCTGTCTGTCAGCTCCGGTCCAGCCCCCGCAACCCTGCCTTGAACACACCAGGGGCTGAGGCCTGTACCGTTAAAGGATTATCTCAGCCGCTCGCTGCCAAAAGTAACTTGCCCAGCACTGTCCCCTCCTCGGGAGCAGAAGCGTGTCCAAGTGACATCACGGACGAATGCCCGCAAGCAAGGGGACAGTGAGCTGGTGACAGAGGAGCCCTCGCAGGAAGCGATGAGAAGGGATCGGGGCCTGGGGCACGAAGCGCACAGATGTGCACAGCCGCTCTGCAGGGCACCGTGACCCCGGACAGGGCGCAGACCTGGAGAACCCACGGGGGTGCAAGAGGCCCGGAGTGTCGCTGGTTTCCGCTTCTGTCCCTTCCTCAGCTGCGATGTGAGTGAGCCAGCGCCCTGCCCTCCTCTGTCCCTCCGCCCCCCTCCCCTCTTCTCTCTCAATCGCCTCTCTTCCTCCTCTTCTTCCCCTTCCTCCTTCTCCTCCTTCTCCTCCTACTTCCCCTCTCCCTCTCCCTCCTCTTTCCCCCTTTCCCTTTCTCCCTCTCCCTCTTCCCTCTGCTCTCCCTTTTCTCTCTCTCCTCCCCCCCACCCCCCCTTCCTCAGTTTCCAGAAGTGACGGCATCACCTGTCCGTCCCTGAGGAGCTGCTGAGGGCGTGGGGAGCGACGGTGCAGAAGCAGAAGCGGGGAGACGCCAGCAACCTCCTCCCTGACTCCTGCCTTCTCCAGGCTCCTTCTCTTTCCCGCGAAGACTCTGTTTCTCCCCCGTGGTCGCCCTCGATCTATGCCCTGCTCCGGCGAGGCTGACGGGCGAGCGTCCTGTCCGTCCTGTCCTCCTGTCCATCCTTTCTGGGAGCGGGGGTCTGGCGGGCTGGGGAACACAGGGAGCACTGAGGACGGCCCCGCACCGGCTGCTCCCTCAGCGGACAGTCATGCTCCTGTCTCTGTCCCTGGGACTAAGCGGCAGCCGCCGCGCTCTGACCAACTCTGTGCTGTCGCTCGTGGTTGCTCGATGCTCACCCTGGGGTGTCTGCGAGGAGACCGTTAAACAGTCGTGCAGGTGCACCTGTCAGATCTTCTCTTGAGAAAGAACTTGCTGTTCCCAAAGTCACGGATAATTGAGAGCCTTCAAGCTTCAGAACATGCCTGTTTGCTTGTTTGTTTTCCACATCCTGAGCGGCCCTCGCCCGTGACTGGGTGTGGCACCAGGTCCTGGCCACTTCGCCCCAGTAGGAAAGACCCCGCTCGCCGGCAGCCCTGGCCCCCAGCCCCCCTTGGGCCAGCTCAGAATCGAGCACTGAGGCTCCCCACCTAGTTGTCCTTCTTTCCTTTCTTTCATCCACCTCAGAGCGGGACGGCTCTCCTGTTCGTTCCTGCTCCCCCTTTATCTTCCACGGCATGACCGCCCCCCGCAAATCGATGACACCCCGAGCTCCAGCGTCCATTTCCTGGGTAACCCGACGAACACGTCCCTCCCCAGATGACCCCGTCAGACCGTGGCACCCTTCCTTACCGGGCCCCCGAATGAGGCAGCTGGATGCAGTGGCTGGATTTTCACATGGTTCCCACACAGACTCGGGGAGGAGCAGCCCCAGAACCCTCCAGGGCTGCCCTGCCCGTGACCGCAGATAAAGACAAGTGAAACTGAGACCCCGTTGCTGTCCCCTCCCAGCTTCCCCACCCGCGTTTCCATCCGCACCACGGCTCCCACCGCCACTCAGCCAGGCCCGGCCCCGGGATCTGAAGCCGGGGAAGGCCGGAGAGACGGGAGAACCCGCGGGACAGTGGGGGGTCAAGGAGCCGCGGTGATAAGAAGTGCGGGTGTCTCGCTCTTCTTAACAGAACCTTAGGAAAGTGCATTTAATCCTCAGCGTTTGGGAGAAAACGTCCAAATTCACTGAAGCGGTGGGCAAAAATAGCGTCAGAAAGGCACTGAGTCTATTCATAAACCTTGGAACGGAAACTTGTTACTAAGTGGGAACCGGGCTACTTGGGCCTTTCTGGGCCAATCTGCGCTCGAAGAGACCAGGAAGTGGGGTTCTCTGCAGGCGGGCGGCTCTGCGCTGCCTCGTGGGGCGTGGGTGTCTAACGCACTTTCGGGAGCGATCTCGGTGAGAAATTCTGATCCCTGCAACACTCGGCACATTTTCTAAGTCTCCTAAGACAAGAAGAGTGCCGCAAAACCCTCAAAACACAATCCACTTCGTTATAAAAAGCACATGTCATAGAGAACCCGAACATCGAGCCTACATTTTTTCTAGGCCTGTTCTAATTTCAAGAACTTTGGCCTCTGGTCAAAAAGTCACGTAGAATCAGGCTGTATCTTTCCTTTGGGATTCAGAAACTCCAGTCCTATCGTTCACGCAGCATTTTTAGGGGAGAGAAAGAAATGGTGGAAGGGGAAGTAGGACTGTAATTTTCTTCAACATATTCTTCAAGAAACTTCCAAAATGCTAAGATTCAGTCCTATCATATCCGTTACTAGATCTTTTTACGTAACAGATGAAGCTCCGTGACTCTCCACTAGTGCCCCTCACCTCCAAACGTGCTTATTTCTTGATTGTCTTTTGGGTCCTCACAGAGCCAAACTCCAAGACAGAATGAGGCACGTGAGAAGTTTACTGAGAGAATTGCCTGTGACGATAGAGAGGGAGGGGCAGGAGTCACTGAGGAGAAGCTTCCAGTCTGACACAGGTCTGACATCTGTGAGAGGAGAGCGGGAAGAACGGAGAAGTTAAGAGCCTCCGACCGCGGCACCATTCTGAGGAAATCTGGGTCAGGTCATGGGAAAGTCCTTGAGCCAAAGCTGCCCATCAGAGGGACCTTCTGTCTGGCAGAAATGGCCCTGAGCCACATTCCCTCTGCATTAAACTTCCTGCCCCTTCTACCGCACACATTTACCTACATCCCCTACAATCCATGCCTCTCCTACAACACGACACAGTCCGGGTCCCTGACCGCTTGCTCCTACTGCTTTGACCCTAGAAGTAAGAAGCAGGCGCAGGAGCAGGACACGGCACAGGGGGCTCCGGGAGATGCAGGGGTTTGGAGCGGCTGGTGTGTGAGCAAAACGGGTGAGTGGGGGATGCTTCGTGACATAGCCACGACCCGTTAAGGGGGCTCCCGGGCTGCACTAGGAGCTGAGGCCACCACAAAGAGAGTCTCACAGAGGAGAGATTGCAGCCAAGGCCTGGCCAAGACCTGTTAGCAGATCACGGCAGCTCCCGGGAAAGCAAGAACGAGGACCGTGACCGAGACTGAACGGTGAAGACAGCAGTGGGACGTGAGTGTCCCAGAGCCCTGTGCTCGCGGCTCAGCTGGGGCTGGCGGGCCTGTCCCCCTCACTCCCCCAAAGGCAGCTCTTACGCCGCATGGCCCTCCCCCCAAGTCCGTTCTCCTCTCCCTCGTGGGACCCGAAGCCCATGCCTCCTCTCCTTGTGCCTGTGGGCCATCCCTCAGATCTCCACATGTCTCCATGGCAACCCGAGTGTCCTGTCCCTGGTCAGGCTTGCCTGGACACTAGCCCACTGGCCTCCACGCCTGCCTCTCCAATCCAGCCCTCGCCTGCTGTCAGGGACTTCCGTCGCTCAGTGGCTTCCATTGGTGGCAAGAAGAACACAAGCCCTTTATTATTGCGTGTAAGACCCCCTCCCCATCGCTTCTGGCTGCAGGAAGGGCTCCGGAGCTGGTTTCCCCAGCCTTCCCCAGCAGCTGAGCTCCAGCAGCACGAACGTGCGGTTCCTCAGTCACACCCACCGTTTCGTGCCTCCGTTCTTGTCACCACGTGGCTCCCCATCCGGCGCGCCTGCCCTCCTGTAGATCCAGCACACTCCTGCTCATTCCTTAATACCTGCCACATCGGGTTCTCTCTGAGGCCTTCCTTGTATTTCCACTTACTACAATTTGTGCTATAATTACTTCTTCCCGGCTAGCGTGTAAATGTCATGAGAGCAGGGATTATGAATATATTGGTTTTTTTTTAACATCCTCTCTAAGACTAAGCATCATTCCTGATACATAAGGAAGGCTCAATAATTACTTACTGAATGAATAAACACAGATTTTGTCTCCTTCAGTGAGACACGGGGCTTGAACCCACAACCCGAAGATCAAGAGCCTACAACTTGCTCACCTACCGGGCCAGCCAGGCCCCCCGCAGACAACAAGCCTTTGGAGGCAGTGACTGAGTCATGTTTATCTCGGTATGTTCCCAAATAATTGTGTTAGTACAAGTATTAGTACAAAGTTGTTGGGCTAAGGAAGTTGATCTACTCATTTCTTACTGTATTGGAAACAAAACTATTTTTTCCTAGTTCCTCGTTTCATTTAAAAGATGACTTTGGGGAATAGCTAAGTGCAGAGTAGAGCCAAGTCATAGAATATTACGGATTTTCCCTCAACAAAACAAATGGGAAGTTATCCATTTTAAAACCCTCACATCAGACAGCAGTAGCTTCAGAAAAAATAAAATCTAAAAGCTGTGTTGAAAGAAACATTTAAAAATTTATTCTGAGAGGGTGAGGGGTCTCTGACTCCTTGAACCTGAGCACCGACACCAGCAGAGAAATGGAGACTGAGTAATAGGTAGACCAGTCTTCATCATTGCAGAGCTGGAAACCTGGGTAGCTTTCTCGAATCGGACTTCTATGAGGGCATCATGTTAAATCCACATATCAGGGGCACCTGGGTCGCTCCGTGGGTTAAAGCCTCTGCCTTCAGCTCAGGTCATGATCCCGGGGTCCTGGGATCGAGCCCCCACATGGGGCTCTCTGCTCGGCGGGGAGCCTGCTTCCCTTCCTCTCTTTTCTCTCTCTCTCTCTCTCCGCCTACTTGTGATCTTTGTCTGTCAAATAAATAAATAAAATCTTTTTTTAAAAATCCACATATCAAAGTCTTTGGGGGTGACACTGTACACAGTATTAGTGAACCGTTATGGGGGCACACGAACTAAAACCCAACTGATAAAATGACAATATCATTTTTTTCAATGTCCCCTCACAAGATGTAAAAAATGTCCCCAAATCACCAAATGATTCATTTTAATCAAGGTGAAACTATTTTAAGCCCAGGAACAAAGCCCCCAGAACACAACCGTGCTCCCAGAGCCGGAGACAGTCAGGATGAGCCCCAGAGACCAGCCTGGTGGCCCAGGTTGCCTTGACAACCGCTCCCGCAGCACCAGCCTTCAGAGATGGGCTCCGACAGAGCCACGAGGAAGACTCACTAACGATCAGACCTAACATCTAAGACGGAAGAGTGACTGGATAACAGCGTATAAATATTTCCAAGTTGAAATGGACATTTGGGTGTGTGTGTGTGTTTTACACCTCCCTGTTTCCCCCCGACCCCCACCGAGTTCTCCCTTCTTTCTCGGTTCCAAAATAAGAAACCCCTTTTTAGAAAGGATAACAAGCACAGCTGAACAGCTACCTTGGAAAATCTAACCTGGAAAAGAACTGTTTCCCATTTAAACCCCAAACTCCCTGCCCCCTCCCCCCGCCCCACCCAGAGGCAAAGATGACAGCAAATGGGAGGTAGCTGTGGGAGATTGAATCTCAACTCTTTAAAAAAAAACCCTTCTTGCGTGTGGGAGTGTAATGAGTGCCTCAACAGTCCTGGTGTGCGGCCAAACACCAGGCAGTCAGTTCACAGCTGAAACCGTCACAGAAGCGCAAGCACGCTAGGAGAGAGAGAAGGCGACAGTCTCCCGTGTCAGCCTCTTTCCCAAGTGCCTGCAGAGCAGCGTCTCCGCGAGCAGGTGCAGGTGCGGAAAGAAGCCTGCGCACGGACAGCAGACAGTTGGAGGAGGGTCCGGATGGGGAAGCAACAAGCCACGGTAAGGACAGACGACACAGAGAAACCCGCACGCCGGGCAGAAGAAGCCTTTGAGGTGCTGCGATAGAGTTCCAAAGCCAACTGTGTCACCCAACAGGAGACAGCAGAAACGCAATTATTCCAGCCCCGAGGAATAAATACATAAAATGAGAAGTCAGGGAGAAAGCAAACCAGAATAAAGACCTAAATTGACCAAAGGGCTCTAAGGAGTCACTTTCTCTTGTCGTGTTTTCTTGGCGGTATTTGAGATGCCGTTCCCCAAATGTGCTATTATCTCAGCAGAATGAAGTAAGACGGGAAACTGCAGGGACACCTGGGAGGCTCAGTCAGTGAAGTGGCTGCCTTTGGCTCAGGTCACAAGGTCCTGGGATTGAGTCCCACATCCTTGCTCGGTGGGAGCCTGCTTCTCTCTCCTGCCTGTGCCTGCCACGCTGCCTTCCTGTGCTCTCTCTCTGACAAATAAATGAATAAAATCTAAAAAAGAAAAGAAACGAAATGACACTGGCAAGTGCGCTCACCACAGTGCGCAGGGGCAGACACAGAACCTGGGCGAGCAAGGGCGGTCGCTAGGCACGAGGGGGACAGTCGCCTGTGTGACCTGTAATGCAGAAAATTCAACAAGTCCTTGAAACACGGAGCCTGAGAAAACACCTTTGGATTATTTCATCTCAAGTAACACAAATGGGGGTGGCATGGCTGGCTCAGTCAGTAGAGGATAGGACTCGATCTCAGGGCTGTGTGTTCAAGCCCCACGTTGGGTGTGGAACCTCCTTTAAATTAAAAAAAAAAGTATTTAAGTAAAACTGTTCTTCAAGTTCAACAGCAACACAACAAGAGCAAATCCACGAAAAGTCACACTCCTTTCGTTGTGAGAAGGGAGAGTGGACTGTCGGAGTGGTAAAGCTCGTTGCGTGGTTGGACCTAGTTGCTTACCTGACGCGGTTGGGGAGGCCAGAGATGTGTTTGCACAACTTGTTGTCCCGGAGACTTGTTACCCTGAAGGCATCAGCGCCTCAGCCAGAAGCACCTTCTCTCCAACTGAGAGGTGGACAGATGTACGGCGGGTGTACGGCGACAGATGACAGCTCATAACCCTGCTGTCCACGAGAGGGATTCTCAGCGCCAAGACATTTCAGTCATTTCAGGAGACGATTTATTCCCTTAATTGGAGTTACTTTTGGTTTTTACAATTTAAAGCAGCACGTTAATTCACTGTTGATGAAGGCATGGAGAAATGACTGTTGCCTAAATTGTTGGTGAGAAGTGACATTGATACGAGCTTTCTGGGGGAAAGTGACGTTATGTGCACCAACATTTAAAAGGAAGTGCAGCTGACCCATGAACAACGTCAGGGTGAGGGGTGCTGATCCCCCGTGCAGTTGAAATCAGCAGAGACCTTGTGACTCCTCCAAGTCTTGACTGTATTGACTTGATGCCTTACTGATAACACAAATGGTCGATTAACACATATTTTGTATGTTCCGATAAAGTCAGCCAGACAAAGAAATTGTTATTAAGAAAGTCATAAGGAAGGGGGCACCTGGGTGGCACGTGGACGTCCAGCTTGGTTTTGGCTCAGGTTGTGATCTCAGGGTCATGGGATCAAGCCCCTCGTCAGGTTCCGCACTCAGTGCAGAGTCTACCTGAGGCTCTCTCTCCCTCTGCCCTTCCCCCTGCTTGCTCGCTCACGCTCAAATAAACAAATACATTTAAAAAAGAGAAAATCATAAGGAAGAGAAAATACACTTGCAGTACTGTACTGTATTGGAAAAAATCTGCATATAAGTGGATCTGTGCAACTCAAACTGTGTAGTTCAACTGTCAGCTGTACTCAGAGAGGCAGCTCTGTCAGATCTGTCTGTAAACTGTCCATTTCTCATCAGCCACTGCCACCTTCCTGGCCCAGGCCACCATCGCCTCTTGCCTACTTTTCTGAAGCAGCATCCAGATTGGCCACCCTTGGCCCTTGAAGTCCATGCTCAACAAGCTGCCAGATGCTATCCCAGCCCTGGTCACAACCTCTCATCTTTTCTGAATAAAAGCGAAGACCTCACCACGGTCTTACAAGCCTCCCTCCTCCCATTTTCCTGCCCCCACCCCCAGTCTCTCGGAGTCATCTTTTGCTTCTCTCCTCTTTGCCAGGTCCGCTTCAGCCAGATCAGCCTCCATGGGGCTCCTGAACTCACCAGGCATGCTTCTGCCCCCTGGCCTTTGTACTTGCTGTTCCCTTATCCTAGAAAGCTCACGCCCTCTCTGTCCTACCTTCATCCCTGGTTTCACCAACTTCAAATCTTTTCCCAAAAGCCATCTTCTCAGTGGGGTGAGGCTGTTTTTGCCTGCTCTAAAATCACAATGTTCCCGCACTTACTCTTCCTCTTTCCTGCCTTGCTTTTCTCCCCAGCCTTTACCAACCTGTCATCCTCTGACACCCTGTATAGTCGACGATTTTTATTTAAGTGTCATAGAAAAGGGGCGCTTGGGTGGCTCAGTGGGTGAAAGCTTCTGCCTTCGGCTCAGGTCATGATCTCAGGGTCCTGGGATCGAGCCCCACATCGGGCTCTCTGCTTCCTCCTCTCTCTGCCTGCCTCTCTGCCTACTTGTGATCTCTGTCTGTCAAATAAATAAATAAAATCTTTAAGAAAAATAAAAAGAAATGTCATAGAAAAGAGTGATCCCATAACTCTAGTCCACTAGGAATAACCAGGCAGCTGATCTCTAACATGTACAACCTAATAAAGGAATTCATACATGTCATTTAAAAATCAGTTTGCTCGCTCGTTAGTCACCTCTCCATCTACAAATAGCTGTAATTGATATTTATATATGTCATGACTAATCTCTCCAGAAGGAGAAACAATTAGCCACCATGAAAGATAATCGTTAGCTGGTTCGACCTCTTCTTATGTCTTACCGATGAGGATCATATCCTGCCGTTGGTTGGGCTCCGGATCTTTCTGCACAGTGTGAGATGTAAGAAATGTGAGTTCTCAGGCACACAAAGTAAAACACAAACTGTAACTAACTAAGACAGATCAGTCTTTCTCGTAAAGTCCTATTTGATGAACTTGACCAGGTGCTTTTCTGGATGACTGAACTGTGTGGCTTCAGCCACGACATCAAGCCCAGCTTACTCTGCAGTGCTACGGCGGACGTGTTCTTGTTTCACGTGGGTCATGAACTGTAAACGTCTCAGGCCCAAAGTGTGTGTGTGTGTGTGGAGGGGAATGAGTCTTCTCTTCCCCTTAGACTATCTGGCAGTCAGGAATCGAGTCCACAAGTGTTTCCGGACGAGTTCCTGTGTGCTGATGCTGGGGACGCAGCCCTGGGAGAGCTGTGTAAGGACCCTTCCAGTGTCATAGGACAGGTTGGCACAGAGCCACCGGTGCCAGGAAAGCAAGCGGAATGAACCCTTGGCATGTGTAATGGAGAAGGTCCCTCGGGTGGGGACGAGGGTCGGGAAGCACCTCTCTGAAAAGTAAGGTTTAACTCTTGAATTTTCTTGGCAAATGCAATGGAGAAGGAAGGACTTCTCAGGCAGAGGGAACGGTATGTGCAGAGAAAGACCCTGAAGTGGCAAAAGGATGAAATGGTCCAGAAGCAGAAAGAAAACCCTTAAGACGGGGTGCCTGGAGGACGCCTGGGTGGCTCAGTCGGTTAAGCCACTGCCTTCCACTCAGGTCATGATCCCGGAGTCCTGGGATCGAGTCCCGCATTGGGCTTCTCCTGCTTTGCGGGGAGCCTGGTTCTTCCTCTCCCTCTGCCTCTCCCCCTGCTTGTGCTCTCTCTCTGTCTCTCTGTCAAATAAATGAATAAAATCTTAAAAAAAAAAAAAAGAGCCAACAGAAATGGAACCCTTTAAAAAAAAAAGATGGGGCACCTGGGGGGCTCAGTCCGTTAAGCATCTGCCTTTGGCTCAGGTTATGATCCCAGGTCCTGGGATCCAGCCCGGTGTCAGGCTCCCCTGCTTCTTCCTCCCTCTGCCCCTCCCCACTACTTGAGCTTGCTGGGGTGCACACACTCTCTCTCTCTCAAATAAACAAATAATATAAATAAATAAATAAATAAAATCTTAAAAAAAAAAAAAGAAAAGAAAACCCAGAAGACTGGAAAGGTGGACACAGTGGGAGTCCCGGTGAGGACTATTAAACTTGATCCTAAGGGCAGAGGAAGGCGGTGGAGGGTTGTAAGTCAGGGACAGTGTGATCCGTGCCCTGAGCTCGGCTGGTCGGGGCAGCCTTTGGTTTTCTGACCGTGTCCTTGCCCAAGTGCTGTGCTGTTACGTAGGAACCGTTCCAGACTCGCTTTTCAGGACTTCAAAGGAACACGTTAAGTCCGTTTTACTCTCCATCATGCTTATTTGTAGGACCTAAAATAGATTTTCAGTAACAACTGAAGAACCTAATTGCTAAATCCTTGGGGAAAGAAGTCAAGCCGCACCTGTGGTATCTCCGCTCGGCCCCACTCTCCTACCAGATGCGGTGGGAGGCGGCACGACAGGGCCTCAGAACCCCAGGTCTGTCACTCACCACCTGTGGGACTTCGGGCAGGTCACTTAATTTCCCTGTGCCTCGGTTCCTTCATTTGTGAAGCGGAAGATAACAATAGGACCTCACGGGCAGGGGGACCACACAACCGGTCTTCCAAACTGCACATCTGAGAGGCAGAAGGGGCTCCCGACGGCCGCCCGCGCGTGGAAGCCTGCAGTTGTCGCTCCTGGGACGTGGTCCCTCGTGCCCGAGGAGACTAGGATCGCCAACCGATTTCAAACATCAATGTGGCTGAAAGGAAGAACGGAGAAATATCGAAAACTCCGTGAAACTGTGTCAGACTCAAAAGTACCGTAACTTGAAGGAGATTATCTTTTCACAGAAAACTAAGTGAAGAGATAAAAAAGAAAAGAAAAAAACCTAAATAAAAGCAAACTATAGCTGTGCTCAGAAAGACAAATACGGGTGGGAGATATGGGTTCAACACTACTCCAAGTCCTTTTGAAAGTGGGCTTTAAAACGATCTGACTACAGATGAGGGTGTTAGTCTGTCAGAAGCATCAGTTAGGGGAGGGCTTCATCTAGTTCCGCTTATGAAAGTGATAACCGCTGGTTACAGAAAATCTGAAGATGAAAAAAGGAGGAAATTAAAGTCATTCATTCTCCTACCACTAAAAATAACCACCAGGAACATTTGGCCACGCGCTCTGGTGTGCAATGCGCCGCTTTCCCATATGCTTTCCCTCAGGGACGCACGTGTACGTGGATAGGTCTGTCTGTCTGTCTGTCTATCTTTTCAAACGTAAGATCATTCTAAAAATGCATGTGTCTTAGTTTCCCAGACCTGCCATAACAAAGTACCACAATCAGGGTGTCTTTAAAAAATAGACATTTATTCTCTCAGTTCTGGAGCCTAGAAGCCTGAAATCAAAATATTGGCAGGGCCATGCTCCGTTTGAAGATTCTGGGAAACGATCCCTTCTTGCCTCTTCCAGCTTCTGGGGCTGCCAGACATCCTTGGCCTTCTTTGGCTTGCGGCAGCGTCCCTCTGATCTCTGCCTCTGTCTCCATGAGGCCTTGCCCCCGTGTGTCTGTGTCTCTGTGGGCCCACATGGCTTTGTGTGAGGGTACCACGCACTGGACTTAGGGCGCGGCTTCGTCCAGCAGGATCTCATCTTAACCAAAGACATCGCAAATACCCTATTTGCCAAGTCCTATTCTGAGGTTTCACGTGGACTTGAGTACTCGGGGGACATCGTTCAACCCAGCACAGCACGCGGTGAAGCTCTCCAGCTGTCCCATGTACAACGTGGCAGGCTTCCCCATCCTGAGGTGCCCCGAATGAAATATCTGAATCTCCTTTTACCAAATCCGATGCAGTTCCCTTCCATACTCCGCCCCCAGAAACGTCTGCCTACTTTCTGGGGCAGGGTGGGGGGTGTTTCAGATGTCATTCAGGATCCCAGGGCCCAGGGAGAAGAGTCCAGTCTCCCTAGAGTCACGGGACTATGGCCTGGATTTAGCCCCTTTACGGATTGAAGGCTGGCCTAAGAGTTAGCCGCAAGGCACCCTTTTGTCAGGCCGGCGTTTGCACAGCCACGTCCTGAGCCATGGTCAGGCTAGAATGATCACTGACACTGGTTGGCTCAGATACAACAGGCTACCAGTCCTGTCTCTTTCCAACCTCAAGATAATTTTATTTTGGTGAAAGATGCTTTGACTTAACCTGACCACAAGCCATAGTTAGGGCCCTCGTGACCTACCGTGAAAGATTTGTCTAGTGTTGAGCTTCAGGCACAAGTTGTTGGTTTTGTAACTTTCCCTCCAGAAGGCCCCTGGGCTCCGTATGCAAATGAGAGCACCTCCTTCCGGGGACAGTCTGCACTAGGAGGCACTGCGAGAGGTACCTGGGCTCAGTCTGAGAAAAGGTACTGTCCCGCCCTCAGGCAACAGGTGCCTGGCTGCCTTCTTACACTGCAGAACAAGGGAGTGACTATTAAAGAAGCCTCCCCATAGAGAGAGAAGAGTGTGTTGGGTGCTGGTGGTCTCCGATAGACCTGCAGCATCTGGCATCACTTCAAAGTCCCCCATACCGCCGCCATGTGAAGACTTAGCACCACATCATAATTTGCATCCCATGAACGTACTGTAACTCATTTAACTGTTCCCATGCTTTGGTACATTTAAGTTGATTTCCTGTAACTAGCTAACTGGGATAAAAATCCTCATTCACTTAATGAATATTTATTATTCATTTACCGGGTCCCACTCAAAGTTTTAGGGTCAAAGGGTCTAAAATTCTTGTTTCTGGGGCGCCTGGGTGGCTCAGTCGGTTAAGTGTCTCCCTTCGGTTCAGGTCATGATCCTAGAGTCCTGGGATTGAGCCCTGCATCGGGCTCCCTGCTTAGCAGGGAGCCTGCTTCTCCCTCTCACTCTACCCTTCCGCCTGCTCGTGTGCGCGCACGCTCTCTCTCTCTCTCTTGTTCTCACAGTCTCAAATAAAATCTTTAAATAAAATAAAATGAAGTTCTTGTTTCTGAGGCCCTTAGAGTTTTGTGACAGAGAAGGAAAACCACAAAAAATAAATGCAAGTGAAGATATGTATGCTCGATCTCTATGGACAGCATTCCTGTGCCTTCGTAATACAATGGAGAGAAGTAAGAGCAAGTGACAGCGTAATGGGAGTGTTATTCCAGATGGGAGAAGGAGGAAGAGCCTTATGAAAGGTTGGTGTGTGATACACCTGCCCGATTTGGTGAACAGGGTAGGGTCTTTACAAAGCACAGCGACACTCACGTCAAGTTCTGTCTTTCTTGTTTCAGTTTGGTCACTACGTCACATATGAATGTAAATACGATGGACATCTCTCCACTAAGTGAAACCGCCACTTACATGCAATCTGCAGCAGCACGTGAAGAATAAACTGGTTTAAAGAGTCAGTGGTTGCTCGTGAAACTGTAACTACTATTTTTTTAAAAGATTTTATTTATTTATTTGACAGAGATCACAAGTAGGCAGAGAGGCAGGCCGAGAGAGAAAGAGGAGGAAGCAGGCTCCCCGCAGGGCAGAGAGCCCGAAGTGGGGCTTGATCCCAGGACCCTGAGATCATGACCTGAGCCGGAGGAAGAGGTTTAACCCACTGAGCCACCCAGGCACCCCATAAACTGTAACTACTCTTATGTCTCCCCCATGAATTACGGCGAGTCACCACATGAAAAGGTTGACGTGGGAAACTATGAAAAGTGGCCACGGATCAGCGTTCAGTTTTGAGATGACTGGATCTATTTGTAACATAGTCTTTTCTCTGAAGAGATCTGACGGTCTTTTGCCTTCAGCAGTTTTGTCAACCAAACTGGTGCCACATGCAGGCCAGCTGAACGACACAGACTCTAAGAGTGACTCTTCCACAACTTATCATTACAACTTCCTAAAAAGACCCAGTCTGCCTTTACGATGCTGTCTTGAATATCAAACACTTAAATATGTTTGTCACATGAGAACCAAGCCCTTCACAATTTTATACCTAAGTTTTATCTTGCTGCAACATTTTAGGTAACCAGATGTTTAAACATCCTGTGCTTAATTTTTAAGTTGTTTGCGTGCCTGTGTGTGTGTGTGTGTTACAGTTCAGTGCTATGTAACAAATAACCCCCAAACTTGTCTGTGACAAATAACCATGTAACAACCCCACAACTTGGTGACCCATTTCACTATGCTCACTCCCTGTGGGATAGGAACGAGGGCCAGGTTTGACTGGACAGTTCTCTTGCCACGCGGTACAACAACTGGGTCACTCCGTGGTACCCACTGAGGCTGTCACTGGGTGGGGCTGGCCGGTCCAAGAGAGCTTCATTCACGAGCTTGGCTCCTCGGTGGGAAAACTAGAAAGCTGGGCCCCTTCCTTCTCCAGGTAGTTTCCAGGGTTCTCCTTACAGGATCTAGAGAAGGGCAGCCCAGAACACTGGTGTCTGTCCCTAGAGACAGGGGCTAGAAGCTGCCAGGCTTGCTAAGGCCAAACCCAGCAAACCAGCACAGGGTCCCTTCCAGTGTATTCTATTAATGAACAGTCACAGAGCCCACAGACCCTTTAAGAGGAGGCGATAGAGACCCCTTCTCTAAGGTTAGGGCAGTGTCAGAGAGCCTATAGCCATCTTTGATCTGCTACAGTATATGTATTTGGCTTTTCTTATGGAAAATATTAAACATATGTAAAAGTAGACAGACTGGGGCGCCTGGGGGGCTCAGTCATTAAGCGTCTGCCTTCAGCTCAGGTCACGATCCCAGGGTCCTGGGATCAAGCCCCGCATCGAGCTCCCTGCTTGGTGGGAGGCCTGCTTCTGCTGCTCCCTCTCCCTCTGCTTGTGTTCCCTCTCTCACTGTGTCTTTCTCTGTCAAATAAATAAAATATTTTTTAAAAAACCCTCCATGGACCCGTCGCCACCATCCACAGTTTTCAACTCCAGGCTGTGCTGTTTCATCCATATGCCCCTCCGACTTCCTCTATCCCCATATTATTTTAAGTCAAACCTCACACATTGTATTAATTCATCCATTAATGCTAAGTTTTGCTTGTTTGTTTATTTAAGTTGGCTCCACACCCAGGATGGAGCTCAACACCGGGCTTGAACTCAAGACCCCAGATCAAGAGTCCGACACTGACAACTGACCCGCCCACGTGCCCCTGTTAACGCTAGGTTTTCAAGTGATATGCACAAAGGACATTACACTTCAAGAGGGAAAAATCTCATTTTGGAGGCTTTTCTTATGTTGATACCAAGCTGTTCTTACCGCTCAGAAGCTTAAGATGTCTTCCTCCCCCAAAACTGCTAAGTATTGGAACAGCAAAGAATGGACACTTTGCCAAGTAGCTTCCGGTGAGACACAAAGCGAACTAGGAGCCCAGAGCCTGGGTTTGCGTCTCAGCCAGCGCCAGCTCTGTGACACTGGCGAACTGTGACCCAGTCCTCATTTGCCGTTCTGCATCCATCTTTTCCAGGCTGTGGTTATCCCCACGTTACAGAGGGGCTTGGAAAAGGTCAGCAACTTGCTCGGGGTCAAAAAGTAGCCCAGCTGGGACCCCACCCAAACCATCCTGAGGCTCCGTTTTCTTCTCTGCCCTATGGAGTTAATTGTCCAAGTTCATCCTGTTTCACCGGAGAATAACTTATTAAATGCTCAACAAACCACTCTGGGAACATTTCAAATTCTGATCACAAAAGCTCTGACTAGATCATGGCTCAAAAATCCAAACAATAGAAAATGGTGAAAATCCGGCTCCCAGTCTCATTCCCATTTTTGTCTTACTCCTTACCCATTTTCTTTCTGTACCAGGAACCACCCAATTATTATTTATTTATGCAAATAAATAAATAATGAGAATAATGTTCCCCCTTCTCTGTATGTTCATCTCGATGGACGGCGATCCTGTGCCAGTGAATACGCAGCTCCCTTGTCTTTTTTGATAGTCGCCTACGACCCAGTTGTGTGGCTTCGCTGTCAGTTACTGAACAAGTTCTCCACTGATGGACATTGGATTTGTGTCCCGATCTTTGCTATTACAGACAATCCAGCCCAGAATTTTATTTTTTCGGAAAAGCAAAGATACGGAGTGCCTATGTGTGTGTGTTGGGAGAGGAGCAGTCAGTAGGAGAACCTCTCGGTCCCCTGCTTTGTTCAGTGCCATCATTCCCTGCCCGTTTCCCATATTTCACACAAGACGAAGTTCATCGACCTTAACTGGAAGAACCTACACCTTCTTGGGGTGCCTGGGTGGCTCAGTCGGTAAAGCATCTGCCTTCAGCTCAGGTCATGGTCCCGGGGTCCTGGGACCAGCTCATCAGGGCTCCCTGCTCAGTGGGGAGCCTGCTTCTCCCTCTCCCTCTAACCCTGCCCCCAGCTCATGCTCTCGCTCTCTCACTCTCTCAAATAAATAAATAAAATCTTGAGGGAAAAAAAAAAAAAAAGAACATATACGTTCTTACAGAGCCTTCTCATCCCAGAGCCCCAAGGGACCAGAGAATTAGAGCCACATGGGTGTATCATTATCACTGTCACGTTTTACTAATCTTGTCTTGGGTTTGCTTATTTTAAAACTCTGCCTGTGGGGGACTCGGTGGCTCAGTCGGCTAAGCGTCTGCCTTGGGCTCAGGTCATGATTCCAGGATTCTTGGATCAAGCCCTGCATCCCAAGCCCTGCTCAGCGGAGAGCCTGCTTCTGCCTTTCCCCCTCCCCCTGCTCGTGTTCCCTCTCTCACTGTGTCTCTGTCAAATAAATAAATAAATAAAATCTTTAAAAATGAAAAAAAAAATAAAAGGTTATTATCGTCAGTCATTCATGCCTTAAAGTAAATTGATGTACTCAGGAAACTGGTCCTAACACCGGTTTGGATCGGTCACGCACTGAGGGGTGCCGTGGAGGCGGCGGAAAGGTGAGGTGGGATGCTCATGGCAAGTTTGGAACGGGGTGGGGGTGGGCGAGTGGGACGGAAGCAGCAGGGGGACCGACTCTGGAATGCCAGGGGTGGGGAACTCTTTAGCACTTGAAGAGAAAGGAGCAGGGAATAGGGACACGCAGAAGAGAAGTCTGCTGGGCCCCAGGAGGGACACTGTCCTCTCTGTAATCTTACCCAGGAACAGCCCTGCTTTTTTGGACGTGTTTACCGAGATGCCTCACTCTGGATCTTTCCCCTGTATTGTTGGGTTTTGTTTACTATTCCACAAGAACCCTCTGGCCCTGTGGGTTAACCACAGAATACTTTGTTTCCTCCTCTGGATTTCATAATTCTCAAGCGTATCATTATGCCCACTCCGAGAACATGAAGAAACAACTTAGACTGAGCAAAGATTTTTTCTTAAAGGGACGCCGTGAAGGGGAAAAAAGCACTGCACGCACTGGCAAAGAACTAAGTTAATCGTTTCCAACATGATTCAACAGAACAGAATCTCGCTTCAGACGCCTCTCGGGTCCCCGCCCTCTCTGTGGAGACTCCCTGAGCGGCTCCAGTCTTTAGCAGAAGCTGCCGGGCTGCCCCGGGAAGGGCAAAGCCGCCAAATGCAACGTCTGTGTTTTGACAGATCAGCTTCTAGGAATCAGGGGAGAACGCGGCACGGAGCAGCACGTGCACTGAGCCCTTTGCGAGCCTGACCGATGTCAAGCCGTAGTGCGTCCTCCTCCCCAAACTTCTGTCCGAGTGGTTGTTTTGAACTGTGTTTTCTTTGGACATCTGCATATATTCTCTGGATCTCCTCTGGATTTTTAGCTCACCCCCATTTGAGTGTTTCTTCCCGGGGAGCCCAGGGGCTCAGCGGGTTGCGCAGCCGGCTCTTGAGTTCAGCTCAGGTCACGATCTCAGGGCCCTTGGGTCGAGCCCAGGGTTAGGCTCTGAGCTCAGCAGGGAGTCTGCTTGTCCCTCTCCCTCTGCTCCTCCCCCACTTGCTCACTCTCTCTCTCAAATAAATGAATGAATAAAATCTTAAAGTGTTTCTTCTTCTCCTGGCCGTAGCGAATACTGTACCGGATCCCGTCCTCCATTCTCTCCCTCATACCATAAACAGTATTTCTCCAACAGCATCGACTCACCCTCTGTCTTCTATTTACGTTGTACCTCATTCTCAGGTCCCTTCTGGAAGCCCCCGTGGCTGAACTGCTGGAACCCAGACGGTGGGACGTGCTTGTGGGGCGTTTTAAGGAACACTGGTCATCTGTGCAGAACACCGGCCAACACTTCTGAGGGCTCTGACCAAGGCTGCTTGGGTAAACTTGCTAATGGCCTTTCGTTTTCCTGTGCCTTGGTTTTTTCCTTTGGTTTTTTGTTTGTTTGTTTTTTTTAAAGATTTTAGTTATTTATCTGACAGACAGAGATCACAAGCAGGCAGAGAGGCAGGCGGAGAGAGGGGAAAGCAGGCTCCCCGCTGAGCAGAGAGCCCGATGCGGGGCTCGATCCCAGGACCCTGAGATCATGACCTGAGCCGAAGGCAGAGGCGTAACCCACGGAGCCACCCAGGCGCCCGGTTTTTTTCCTTTTGTAAAGTGAAATTCTAAGAAGTATATCACTTAAAAATAGTACTTCACATATAGTGGTTATGCATGTACTATCTCATTTGATGTTAAAACAACCCAATTAGGGTGTATATTTCTATCCACAAACCAATTAGACCAGGTTCACTGCAAATGTCCCTGATTTGGGGCACCGCGAGGTCCTGCAGACACTATCGGTTCCTGGACACTTTGCCTTCCTTGATTTTCCAGGTGTCCCTCCCTGGGGGAGAGAGACCCTCACCCAGCTCAGTGGTGAGCCCTGAACAACCCAACTCAATCGTGACTTTATCCTTTGGCAACAATTGTCCTCGGGGTGACAAATGACCCAGTTCTAGCTAATGAAGCAGGAGACCAGGTCTGCTGTGAGGTTCCAGGAAAGTCTGCTAGATCTTAGAAAGACACAGGAGGAGACAGTCCTTCCAGACCTCAAACCTGAGGCTGAAGCTTAGAACTGCGGAAGCCATCTTGTGACTCTCTAGGGAACAGCCCAGGAGAACGCCAACAAGTCAGGCTAAGGGAGGGAAAAGACAGAAGAACGTAAGACTTTGATGATGGAGCCATAGAATTGAGCCTAGATCCATCCCACCTTAGACCTTTGTGATATACATGGTAAGTTTGAGTATTTTGGCTTCAAAGGGACCTCTCAGCCTGCACCCATGAGAATTTAGGTACTCACCTAAGATCTCAAGAAAACTTGCCTGTGCATTAAAATCATCTGGGAAGATTCAAGACATGTCTGTGCCCGGCCTTCACCTGAAGAGGTTCTGACACCATAGGTCTAGGCCAAGCTCTGCAATTTTATATTTTTTTAAAGTTTCCATAACACTTTTAATGTGAGCATCATTGGTCAAAAAGCTCCAAAGGACAGAGCAGGTATATTTTAGGACACATTTTCCTTTTTACCACTGTCCTGCCTCACCCCCACCTCTGCCACCGTGTTCTGAGTGTCTCCCAAACACAGTGTGATGACCCATCCCAGTTCACCTGGGACAACCCACGGCTGCCATGACATAATTCTCAACTGCAAGCCCCCCACCCTAAAACATGTCCCAATTTGGATGACTGGTTGCCTTACCTAGAAGAACTGCTAGTGGAGCTAGTTTAAGGAGGACTCTTAACACTACATCTTCCCTATTTGGGATAAATTTGTGCCTATCCCAATGTTGAAAGGAGGCCCAGGTTTGCAGAGGACTCAGTTGGTTTGCTGGAGTTTTTAAATAAGCCCTTCAGTCCCAACCCTGGAGGCTTTCAGTTTCAGGTGGGAGATTGGGGATTTCATGAGAATCTCAGAGTTATTTTTGTGTGCTAAATTTTTTGTTACCACTCTGGTGTGCATGTAGTCCCATCTGAAGGCAGGGGAATGATCAAAATGATTTCCCTAGCTTCCCTCCAACCCCAGGATGTTCTGATAACGTACATCCTGCTGCAAGCCTTCGGAACTGGAAGAGGAAATTACACAGTGGAAGTTGCTGAAGCAGAAGAAATCTCTTGGTTTAAGATGCTGGAGTGATGTCCAAAGCAGAAAGCTGCGGCATGGAGCAAAGAAACGGACAGGAAAGCAAAACCAAGGCGATGATACTGAGTTGCTTTACTGTGGCCTAATGAAGGTTTTAAACCTTGCCTGGGATTAGCAAGGCACTTCAGAAATCATGCAAACAGCTTAGATGTGGGAATCAGAAGTTGGGGGTGGGGTGCTGTCTACCAGGGCAGCCAAATGGAGTCCCAGTTTCACAGAGATCTGTCAAATCTTTGGGGGGAAAAACAAGGAGGAGTTGGAGGCCGCTAGTTGGGCTCCGGGAAGTCATAATGGAGATTGTAAACAGGAAGGGGCCATCAGGGCTACCTTCATTCTCTCCGGCAATGCCTTAGATGTTCAGAGAGATCTAGATGGCTCTGTGGGAGGGCAAAGCTGAAGGGCCCGAGAGCTTTCTAAAAGCGTAGGTCAGTTGTTGAAGACAGGAAATTCTTTAGAATGAGAAGATGAAAGGTGCCACTTAAACTCCTGGGTTCTTTGACATGAGTCAAGAAGGAAGTAGAAACTGCAAGAGCGATTTTCTTGGCTCACAGGGAAGAGATCTCTGCTCTACCTCTAGGAGAGACGCGGGGTCAACTCTGGGAACTGTTTCAGCTACACACTGCTGTGCAAAACTATCTCAGAACATAAGGGCTTAAAACAAGAACCATTTATTTGTTCACAATTTTGCTATGGGTCAAGATCAGTCTGGGGCACTTCATCTTTGTTCCATGTAGCATCTGCTGGGACACCTTGACCAGCTGAGGATCTACTTTCAAGTTGGTCCACTCCCGGGGCTGGCAGGCTGGGGCTGCTGCCATCTGAGGTCTCAGCCGAGCCTGGAAGCCGAGGGCCTTGATTTTCTTCCACATGAACCCGTGGCTCCAAGTGGCTGCTGAGGCACCCTCACAGCATGGAGGCGAGCTTCCAAGAGAGACAAGAGACTGACAGTCTTACTAAAGGCAAGCCTCATCGCTTTCTCTTTGTTTTATTGATCAAAGCAGTCACGGGCCCAACCTATATGTAGAGGAGAGAAGAAACAGATCCACCTCTCAGTGACAAAGTGACAAAAGACTTGCTGCCATCTTGAATATTCTCCATGAGCCACGGAAAAGGTCAACCCTAAGATGTCAGAACAAATGGCTATCGAAGTCGAACCTGAAGGTTGTCAGTGAGAAAGTGTCTGGAGGAAGGAAAAAGAAATTTGGAAAGTTCAGTATTCCGGTGATTTGCTAGGGAGGAAGAAGGGACCAAGGCCATTTTTACTATCATGACTACCGTAATTCATGCTCCTGGTCTCACTCCTAGATTTGGGCAGCCCGGGAAAGAAAACATATATATCTACAGCTGAAGCCTTCAAAGCTTAGGATTGCCATGTGACTTAAGTTATTTATTTATTTATTATTTTTAAAAAGATTTTATTTATTTATTTGTCAGAGAGATAGAGAGAGTACAGGCAGGCAGAGAGGCAGGCAGAGGCAGAGGGAGAAGCAGGCTCCCTGCGGAGCAAGGAGCCCGATGTGGGACTTGATCCCAGGACGCTGGGATCATGACCTGAGCCACAGGCAGCAGCTTAACTGACTGAGCCACCCAGGCATCCCGACTTAAGTTATTTAATTCAAAAATCTTAAGCAAAAATATTTACCATATACAAGACAGTATAATACATCTTGTATTAATTATAAAGTTTTATAAAACATGACTTCTGTTCTCAAGGAGCTTTCCGTTGATTTAGCAAGCATTGATCAAGCACACACCAAACACTGTGGGACGAGCTACCAGCCAGTAGATGCATCGATAGAAAACATCACTGCCCCTGCCTTCACAGAGTTCAGACTATAGTAGGGGAAAGAGATCTGAACATAATATTCCAATGTCATGCGACAAGTCTGACCCAAGCTCTGTAAAGGATAAGTGATATGTGTGTATAATAGAGGAGAAAATGAAAATACGCAATCCAAAATGTTAATCATGGGATTACATGTGGACTTCTGTTTTTTTATTTATACTTTGTTTTCAAAAATTAATGTTACTTATAAGATAGAAAATGATACATATTATTTTTAAGCAGGATGTAGTGTTTTTAGAGAGAAATGTCCACCATGTGCTGGAACTGAGATGAATTCCCTAGTTCCTCCTGGAAAGAGAAGAGAGAAGTTCTTGGTGACATCAAAGTCATGGCTTGAAGGGTCAACAGAAGTTGTGACTATTATTTGCCTTTTGGGGAGTGTCACCTTTCCTAACCCTCTTATCTGGGGATGGTTCTTTACCAGTTGTCCTGTTGGGTCCATAGAGCTTTGTCGCCTCAAGGGAAGTCAGAGAGGTAACTGGCTCCATTTACTCTTCTTTCTTTCCTAGAAACAAAGGTATGGCTGCAGAACCTGGGTTCTGCCTGTCAGACTCCTTGTCCAGGACACTGAATCTGGCGCTGGAGGAATGAAGACAGGACAGGCAGAAGGCACCTATAGCAGATGCGAGAGGGTGCAAGGAGGGCGACCGTGGTGGCGTGGCGGTGGTGGTGGCAGAATCCTTTCAGATAAGAGCTGTGTCTCTGCTCCTCCCTGGTCCCTTTTTGCCATCTGTGTCCTAATCTTGGTTCCTCAGCCTCCTATTATTCTATGAGTCCCCCAACCCCTTCCAACAAATTCCTTAAAAAGAGCCGAGCCTGGGTTGTGTTGTTTGAGGTGACTGAGTGACACAGGAGTTAGCTGGGCAGGGGAGGAAGGTTGGTGAGAATCCCAGTGCCTGCAGACAGAGAGGCCTGAAGGAGGGCTGCGGGGCCATCCAGAAGGAGTGACCACACGTACTCACAGATATATTGGGGGAGGGTGTACGAGCTGCATATTCTGGGGGGTGCAAAGGAATCACTTCCTGCTGGGTTTATTAGCAAAAATGCAGTGGAAGCAGCAGTATTAGCTTGCCCATGAGAGAAGAGAAAAGAACAGAGTGGTTATTCCAGGCAGAAGGAGAAGTATATATACTCACCGGAGATATCCGTGTATATTTAGGACTCTAGTAGTCAAGCAGTTAAATTTAGCTGCAGCACAGGGAGAAGCAAAGCCGCCTGTAAGGTTGGTAGATACGAAATTCTACCGAGGTTTCAGGCTAGAACAGAGACTCTGGACTTCATTTGGTCGGTAATAGGGAAACGGGGAAGGTTTGTGAACAGGGAGTGTCATCAAGCAAGTGGCACTTTAAAATGCTAAATTCAGTGGTTGTGGCTGGACGGTCAGGAAGCTGCCAGAATAATCCGGGATGAGCCGCCGACGTCCTGAATTAGGCTGATGGCAGTGCGAATGGAAAGGGCAGCACACAAAATATAAAGAAGGATTTGTAAACTGGCAGCTCCTCTGTTTAGAAAAAAATTCAAAAGCTAGCTTTAAACACGCATGTGTGCACCATCACCGTGCTCCTAAACGGGCTAGACTTGCAGACATACAGAGTATAACACACCACATATGCTGCAACTGGTTCCAGCTAACAGAGCAGTGATTTATTCCCTATGTTGTGCAAAACACATAAAATAAATACGAGGCAAAAATGCTCCGTATCATTCCATGGAAGTGCTTGGGCTGCATCTGCGTGTGTGTGTGCGTGGGCATGTGCAGGTGTGTGTGTGTTTCTGTGTGTGTGTGTGCCTGGAACACGGTATGCAGCAAAGAGCTTAGACTATCCGTGGGCTTCTCAGCTTCCTCGGAGGTTTTCCATACCGTTTTCCATAACTCTGCTCTTACCGCCCCCAGGGTTAAAGATGTACGCAAGGGACCATTGCTGAAGTGGGTGGGACTTCGCTGGGTTTGTATTAAAAAAAACTCTGATCGTTCCAAGGACAGTGACATTTAGAAGGTATTTATTTATTTATTTGGGAGAACGAGAGACAGCATATGCAGTTGGGGGAGGGGCAGAGGCAACGGAGAGAATCTCAAGCAGACTCCGTGCTGAGTGTGGTGCCTGAGGCAGTGGCCGATCCCGGGACCCCAAGATCATGACCTGAGCCAAACACAGATGCTCAACCGACTGAGCCACATTTCTTTCTGGAGAAGGTGCCCCCCAGCAGTGCCCAGCAGTGCACGAGCACGCTCTCCAGCCCCGTGTCATTAGTAAAGACATTCCAAGGGAAGGGTCTGCAGCTCCCCTCGGAGTAATAATTGGTCATTTGCTGGCTCATATCATGTCACAGTGGTTCGTGGATCTAATACAATTCCTGTGACAACAACACAGGCTGGGTGTTACTGTCCCATTTTACAGAACAGGAAGTCGAAGCTGCAAGATGTGAAGTGACTTGCCAACCTCACACAACCCCAAGTCACGGAGCCAGACGCCTAAATCCCCAGCTTAGCTACGGAACCACTTCTTCCGTGGATAACACAACACCGAGCTAGGGGAGCCCTTTCCCAGCTGAAACCCTCTTCTCACTAGGATGCCAAACCGCTGGGTTCTGTTGGCTGTGAACGCAATGCGGGCTTTCCAGCCGGGGCCTCTGGGGAAGTCTTGCGCTCTTCTTAATGCCTTTAGGACCCAGTTTTCAGTCTTTTCAAGGCATTGTCTCTTTCCTCTTCAGCCCACACTAGCGACCTCTCTTCCCAACTCTCACCCCCACTATGCAGGTTAAAGCAGTGTTGGCATCAGATGGCATCAGTCAGGTGGCGTTGGGCTCCTCATCAGGAAGCCCGTTGGCACGCAGCTCTGTCACTAGAGCACGTGTGGGCACCGAGAGCACATTCCTCACTTCTCATTACAGGTCACCGCGGTCTTGACAGAAGCGATGCCTGTCCCTGCTTCTTCCACGTGTCTATTTCCAGTTACTCTGTAATTGCGCACGTAAACAGTTAAGTAACTTGACCTATGTACAAACACATCAACAGTCTCATAAACGCTTCCTGGGTAAGGAATTCCTCGCAGTGAAACTGCATCTAATTAGGAAAAAGCAACTGTCTTTGGTCGGGCTCCCAAGAAGCTGTCCCTGAGACAAGGATTCATGAGCAAGTGATACATTAAGCAAATGCTCCTGGGGGAAGCCAGTGAGGGACTGGCGGAAGCCAGGACAGTGAAGTGGGAGGCTCTGAGCGAGGGTCCAGTTTCAGGTACCGGTTCTGCTTCTGCTTGATCCCCAGGGGGACTCTGGAGTGTTCCTTCCACCTCAGAGTTTGTCTCCATCAGAGCAAGGGATGTCAACGTTGGAACCCCTGAGCAGTGAGTCACCAGCTTTGTGCCACTCTATGGGAATGGAAGCTCTGTGCACTTCTGGCTCTCTGGGCTGGGGCAAAGCTGACCCAGTAGCCTTCGGGAGTCCTCTGAAGAAGGTTACAGGTCCTGGGTGCTAGAAGAGAAGCAGGCAGAAGTGGCACAGAACTGAAAAAAGCCATCCCACTGGAGGAAGTCCTACTGTCCACTGGGTAAAGAGACGGCTCTGGAATTAGATCTGGATCTGTGTTCCGACTACATTATGCTAGATGTGTAGCCTGTCCTCACCAAGACTTGGTTTTCTCCTTGTAAAATGGGAATAATATCTTCTGAGGGAAGTGTAAAGGTTTAAGATATTTTATCTGAAGGGTTATTTTGCTGACCACCTTAAGCAGGTGCTCAATATGGTAACTGTTAGTTTCTGATTTGATATAAAGATAACTTTTAAAATGTAGTCAGCTCAGCTGGGTCATATACATAAAAAATCTTTTCTCATGTCATGAAATGTGCATAAATTATGTAGAAAGATGATATATTTTTCCTGTCACTTCACCTGTGTAGACAATTCCCTCCCTTTGACAGAAATAAGTTCTTTTAAGTGAGTCAGAAATAAGTTCTTTTAAGCATGTGAGCAGGAAGAAACTTTATTTTTGCTCACCAATGCTTTTTATATTTCACTTTTTATGATGAAAATCTTTGAACCTATCCAGAAAGAGAGAAGAGAACATAATGAATCCCTGGACAGTATAATGAACCCAGTTTCAACAATTGTCAACTCATGGCCAATCTTGTTTCATCTACACCCTACTATTTCCCTCCCTCCCATATTACTCGAAGCAAATACTAGATTTTATATCATTTCACCCATGAATATTTCAACATGTATCTCTAAAAGGCAAGGACTCTTTTTTAACTTTAAGCTTTGAATTTACATACAATAAAACCTCCCTTTTGCAGTGTGGGTACCTCCATAAATTTTAACACACGGATAGATTCATGTAACCATCATTACGGTCAGGATACAGAATAGTCCCATCACCCTTACAGGACTCTTTTTTTTTTTTAAATCTGCAACAACAATAACATTATCACACCTTTAAAAAATTGACAATAACGCGGGCACCTGGCTGGCTCAGTTGGTAGAACATGTGACTCTTGACCTTGACAAAAGAATCATATTTGTTTGGACCTCTTGTCAGTTCAAGTCCCACGCTGGGTTTAGAACTTCTTAAAAACAAAAAACAAACAAACAAACAAAAAACACTGACAATAACATATATGCTTTTAAGGATAAATATGATCCTATTTCTTTACAATCATGAGATAATACCCTCCGATTATAGCGTCTCTTTCACAAAAGAAATATTCATGTCTAGGCATTCATATGTGCCATACATAGGAGATGTTCTAAGCATCCTTCACCTTTGTTTCTGGTAAAAGGTCCAAGGAAACATGACCCTTTCCCAACAACTCGTTCATTTCCTTTGGCTTATGACCTTCCTGCCCAATACAGATCCCTTTATTTGATAGATGTTTCATAACACCCTCAGATCTCCCGTTTAGTAGAATTATGTACTTTAACATGATTGTTTAGATGTATAGAGGGATGAGATTGTCTTAATCAGTTTTTGTTGAATGAAACAGGTATTTTTTTTTCTGAAAGAACTCAAATACTCTCTTTATTTCTTAAGAATATACTTTAGAGGGGAGCCTGGGTGGCTCAGTTGGTTAAGCATCTGCTTTTGGCTCAGGTAACGATCCTGGAGCCTGCTTCTCCCTCTGGCCCCACCCTACTTTGCTCTCTCTTTTTCTCTCAAATAAATAAATAAAATCTTTAAAAAAAAAAAAAGAAAGTACATTAGAATCTGAGATCTAGAAGGGCACTTAAAAGCCATTCACTTGGATTTTCCCATTTCATGATTGAGAAAAATCAGCTCAAGAAATTTAAAAGCTTATCAGAGGTACACAGTTGGTTAGGAAAAGAGCTGGCTCCAGAATGTGGTCTCCTGGTCTTGAGGGCTCTTTCCCTGACACTGTATTGTTGGCCATCCTGTGTCCTTCATGTTGCTGTCACCTGAGTGTGGGTTCCATTTCCAGTGGCATAGCCATATGTCACGAATAGTAATTAGGAATACTTCTAGCCGGGCACCTGAGTGGCTCAGTCAGTTAAGTGTCTGCCTTTGGGTAAGGTCATGGTCAGGTCATGGTCGGGTCATGGTCGCAGGGTCCTGGGATCCAGCTCCACGTTGGGTTCTCTGCTCAGCGCGAGCCTACTTTTCCCTCTTCATGTAGCTTCCCCTGCTTGTACTCTGGCAAATAAATAAATAAAAATTTTTAAGAAGGAGTACTTTTAGCTAAAAAAAAGTTGTTTATGAAATGTCCAGGAAAGACAAAGCTATAGAGACAGAAAGCAAATTAGTGGTTCCCTAGAGTCTTAAGAACGGGGATGGACGCCCAGCAGCGCAAGGCATCTTCGTGGGGGGACGGAGATGTCCTCAAGCGGGATGGGAGCGGTGGCTGCAGAAGTCTGTAAATTTACTAGAAGTGTTAACACAGGTGCGTTTTAGGGTCCTAAGTAACCGCACCTCCCTAAAGCGTTTAGAAACAAGCCGCACAACAGTCGCATACGGGTGTTTAGTTACGACTTCTCGTAAGAAGCCTGAAAGAAGGCGACTCCGCGCCTGGTCCGGCAGCTGCACAGCGACATCAGACTCGCGTTCTGCGCGTGGTTTAGCTCGCCCGCCCGGCCCGCACGCACAGCCCGCACCACCCCGCCGCACCGGCCCGCACGCACAGCCCGCGCTGCCGCACCGACCCGCACGCACAGCCCGCGCCGCCCGGCACAGCCCGCCCCGCCCGCGCCGCGCCGCGCCGCCCCGC
>NW_022630995.1:859278-888179 GCF_010015895.1 Lontra canadensis
GCACAGCCCGCCCCGCCCGCGCCGCCCCGCCCCGCACGGCCCGCACGGCCCGCCCCGCCCGCGCCGCCCCGCCCCGCCCGGCCCGCACAGCCCGCGCCACCACACCCGCCGCGGGGAGAAAACCGCCGCAGCGCGCGCGTCCCGAGCTCCTGCCGGCTCCTTCCCAGAGGCGGGCTCTCGAGGGCTTCCGGTTTCTCATTGGCCAGAAGCGGGGCACGTGCCCCCGATATGTAAATCAGGCTGAGGATGAGGTTAAGAGCAGCGGAGCGCGGGTCGGTCGAGGCTGGCCCAGGGCCGGAGCAGGGGAGGCTGCGGGGGACCGCGGGGACCGCGCAAGAGCTTCTCCACCCCCCCCCCCCAGGAGACTCAAAATGTGCTAAATACGTTATTATGTGTTCCGAGCTGTTTTGTTTTTACGATGTCATCTACTGATCTGAGAGCGAGCGGGAGCAGGAGAGCGAGGGCCGGGGGTAGCGGGCTCCCTGCCAGTCAGGCGACCTGGGCCGGCCTCAGTCCGGGACCCCGGGATCATGACCCGAGCTTAGCCAGCTGAGCCGCCCAGGCGCCCCTGCTCGGAGTCCCGCAGCGCAGCGGTTGAGAGACCCTGGAAGACCTTCCCGGCTCGCGGTGACCTCAGGTGAGCGTCCTGCCCACTTCGTGCCTCCGTTTACTTCCCTGTAAACGACGGGTCGTGATGACACCACTTGACCCCGTTCTGGAGAACTGAACGAGCTGACCACGGGAGGTGCCTAGAACGATGCCCAGCATCTAAGTACTGACGACTGATCTTCTCGTGGGGGGGGGTGGTTACATGAAAATGTGTTGTCTTGGCATGTCCTGCATTGCACAAATATTTATTAGTAATTACTATGTGCCGGCAGTGAGCTACACACTTGGATAAAACTAGGACCTGCTTCGCGATCTTGTCGAGCTGAGATTCAGGTGGGAGAAACCAACAGTAAACAAGCTGATAAATAAGTAAACAAGATCCTTGCAGACTGTGAAAAGTGTGAAGGAAAGAAACAAGGTGATGAAACAGAGCGCAGAAGGAGCAGCTGTCTTAGATGGGGCAAACGAGGAAGAATTCTGTAAGATAAGGAGGGAGATTGCGTTAATTAATATTGTCCTTCGAGCATCAAGCGGGCGCGTGCATATACGTACAAAAGAAAGGTAGGTAGAGCTGCCCTTATAGAATAAGAAATGGGTTCCATAGTTCTAGTCTGCAAACTTTGAGAAATGGGAGGGGGCAGGAGTCTTCCCAAACATCCCAGCTATGGGATGGCAGTGGTTGGGAGGAAGGCCAGAGCAGCCCAACCCCTTGCAGCTAAACCAAGGCCAGAATCAAACCCACCTTTCTGCCAACGTGCACAGCTCATGGTTGTTTGGCAACCCGTGGTGCTTCCTCCCCTTTTCGTGTCAGAAGCTTTAATTAATCAACCAAGACTGCTCTTGATGTGATTTTTCAATCAGGTTTCATCTGTGTAAGTCTATTAATGGGTAAGGACAGGGGCTCCCACAGTGCCTTGCCTCAGCTCCATACAGCATGTGTGACCCAGCCTCTAAAATCACAGCCTGCGAGAGCTAGATCAGCTAACGACCAAGAATTTAACTCACAGCCGAGACCCAGAGAATCTGGCTAGCCCAAGGAGACGCGAGCAGCTGATGGCACAAGAACCGACTGGCACCATTCCCTGATTTGTATGTCCCCGGACAGGAGGTCACTGGGTAGAGTTTAATTGAACTGACTGGACTCCCCCAGGGGCCTCCTTCTCACTCAGCACTTGGAGGGCCCGTCATGCCTATTTATAGTGTGAGATGGCCTCTTGCAAAGTTGTGGTTGTGAATCCTGAACTTAAACTTGGTCTCCCTAACTCCCCATGAGGGGAAGAGCAGACTGAGCCAGGGCAACCTTGAAAATGCCTTAAAACAAGGAGAGTTCTGTTACTTTCAGACACTGTATCAGAGTGACAGAAACTGTTAACAACGGGCAGCCGAGGAGAGGTCCAGCCAGCTCCCCCTCGGGGCTGGGGGCGGGCGGCGGGGTGGGGTGGGTTGAGGATCTGGCCAGCCTGCCTCTTGGAGGCTCAGAGCTCTGCGGGTTTAGAAAGCTCTGCCCAAGGGGAGAAGGGGCAGCTGGCATCTGGAGAGACAGGGTCTGCAGAGGCCAGGGGACGAGACTGCTGGGCAGTTGTGTTGGAGGACTTGCTTTCGATGAGTGGATTTGAAGGAGCGAAAGGTGAGGAAGGTGATTAGGTGTGTCCCTGCGGTGCTGAGCCGCATGTAAAGGATTGGACAGACTCCCGCCGTGGGGACTGTGATTGCAACTGCAGGGTCCGGTTCTCAGGGACCTGTTCAGAGATAAACAGTCCGAGATTCGTTGTTAACTTTGTCCTTGGAGACAGGCCCCCGGAGAGTCTGGCGTTACAGGGTGGATCTGACCCTGTGCTAACCTTCTTCCACAGGTCACTGTGGTTCAAATGAAGGTGGAGGCAGACTTTAAGGGAAAAAAGGTCAGGAAGACATGTGGGAGAAGCCAATAAATAGCCTGGAGGTAAGATAGAGCTTTGTTGGGGCGCCTGGGTGGTCCAGGCATTAAGTGTCTGCCTTTGGCTCAGGTCATGATCCCAGGGCCCTGGGATTAGCCCTGCATTGGTTTCCTGCTCGGCGGGAAGCCTGCTTCTCTCTCTCCCTCTCCCCCTGCTTGTGTGCTCTCTGTCTCTGTGTCCCTCTATTATAAATAAATAAGATATTTGTTAAAAGTCATTTTAAAAAAAGATAGGGTTTTGTTAGCAGTCCCAGCTTATTAAGGTGGGGAAGATCGGTTATTTTAAAAAATAATAACTTAGCTCAACTCATCTTTTTTGAGGCTAGTATTACCATGATACCAAAACCAAAGACATCACAAGGAAAGAGCTGTGAATGATTAGGCTGTGTTAAAAGTTCTTACTCATGTCATACGTCTACTTTTCTGCCCAGTAGTTTTGTTCCTTCAAATGCCCTGGTTTATCTTTGCATATGTGCGACTGTAAGGATCTCGAATCCATGGTTGTGTTAATGTGGACTTAAATCCGATTTCCTTTAACAAATCCTGACTCATCATTGCCGGTCACAAGGCCTCGGACAGCTAACTGTGAGAACAGTCATCATGTCCCATGTGGACGCCCCCGTCACACTGCGGGTCCTGTAAGGCAGCATTTGTCTCTAACTCACGCTCGCGTCCCCAGCGCTCTGCACGGGCCATTCCCATAGGAGCAGGCGTTCGCTCCATGTCTGGGGGCTTGAATGTCGAAACCTGTTCACGACTTTACTAGAAGGCTGAGCATGCAAGAATGCCAGTAAAAGCATGGGGATGGGGAGATGCACGTGAGGGGAACTTAGGTGGCCGGTTGGGGGAAGGGAAAATGTAATGGGAAATAAGGCTGGGGAGGGGGATAGAATAAGACCACAGCAAGCTCCAAAGGCCATATGCTAAATGACTGTAATCCAGTTTCGTATCCAGTGAAGAAATGGAAAGGTTTGGGGACAATGAAAGATCATTTTAATACTAGTTTTTCGAAGGAAATTTCTTGAAAAGCCCACATGTGTATCAATTAGGGGGACTTCCACTACAGGGAACAGAAAACCTGATTCCAATGAACTTAAGAAAGGAAATTTGGTGGGTATGGTGGCATCAGCCTCAGACTGGCATCTCTCCTGGTGGCATGATTGTCACCACTGGGGCTATGTCATTTCTCTCAACCTTTAATGAAAAATCCAAAGTTTCATTCTGATTAGACCAATTTAGGTCTCACCCCCCCCCAACCAAGAACTAATTCTTTTTTTTTTTTTTAAGATTTTATTTATTTATCTGACAGAGACATGGTGAGAGAAGGAGCACAAGCAGGGGAGCAGCAGAGGGGGAGGGAGAAGCAGGCTTCCCACTGAGCAGGGAGCCTGATGCAGGCTCTATCCCAAGATCCTGGGATCATGACCTGAGGCGAAGGCAGATGCTTAACGACCGAGCCACCCAGGCGCAAGAAAAAATTCTTGAGCCAGAGCCAGAGAAATATGATTAAACTGATTGACTTAGGCCAATGGAGGCCACCCATGGCCAAGAGTGGGTCAGTCCACCCAAACCACATAGCTACCGCCCAGCAGGAAAGGGGTATTTGGAAAGCTGAGAAGGCAGCCAATAATATTCTGAAGTAATATATACTATGACTCCATTTTTCTTTTAAAAATGTGAATATATGTTTGTATGAGCATGAAAAAATTTCCAAAGAAATTACCGGGCTGTTAACATTGGGAAATAGGAAGGAAGGGGATAAAGACAATGGGAGACAATTAACTTTTACTTTATACAAAAGTGGATTTTTTTCACTTTTTAATTAGGCATATAGGACCATGTATCCAAAGAAAGTGAAATAAAGGAAGAAAATAAAAATTATTTTAGGGCGACTGGGTGGCTCAGTTGGTTAAGCGACTGCCTTCAGCTCAGGTCATGGTCCCTGGATCGAGTCCCGTGTCAGGCTCCCAGCTCTGTGGGGAGTCTGCTTCTCCCCCTGACCTTCTCCCCTCTCATGCTCTCTCTCTCTCTCTCTCAAATGGATAAATAAAATCTTTTAAAAAATAAAAATTTAAAAATTATGTTAAAAGATTTGGGGGGACAGCAAGAAAAGGAATTGGAATAGGGGAGAGAGTGGAGGCAGAAAGAGGAAATAAGGCAGTTGTGCTTGCTGGAGGTGATGAGGGCTGGCCCAAAAGCGATGCAGATGAAAAGGGGACAGATTCCTAAGACTTTGTATAAGTAGAGCAAGAAATAGGACTGAGTTACCAGGTGAAGATGAGATCACTGGAAGAGAAAAGGAGTTGTTGCTACTTCAAGAGTCCAGGCTGGTCTACAAATAAGGTGATGGTCCTAAAACTTGCTTTTGAGGTGGAGGTGTTGGTTGGCTCATCAGACAGAGACCCATGACAGATGAGTGCTTTGGGGAGTCATCTGGAAAGATAACATTGTACAGAGGGAGAGACCACAGTGTTAGAAGAGAGAAGACCCCTCGAAGACCACATTCCCATACCGGCTTTCCTGTAAAGGAATATGTGAGGAAGTAGCCAGAGAGGACGAAGGAAATTCAGGGGATTGTGACAACGTGCCAGGAAGGGAAGGACGAGCCAGTGTCAAAGAGGACAGCATGGTGAAGCAGGCCACAGAGCCGTCAGTGGCACTGGGGATCTGAAAGATCATTCCTTGTGCGTCCATAAGGGAGCGTTTTCCACAGAGTGGGTGTGGAATCCAGACTTCGGGGGGCTGAGAGTTAATCAAAGACCAGACTGAGAGGAAGTAGCAAGAGAACACTATACTTTTGAGAAACTTCTTATCGAGGGGAAGGGAAGTAATGAAATAGGAATTTGACTGAGAAAGCAGTTTCTGTGGAAGGCATCTTTAGGATGGAGGAAATACACTCGTGTTTATAGGCATTTGAGAGGGAAGGTATAGCCTGAAGAGAGAGTCTTGGAAGAGACAGAAATGAGAGTAACAACTGGTATACTGAGTTAAGCTTGGAAGTAGATTAAGGACTTTCCTATTCTAAGAGTGGGGAGAGAGGAGAGAATTAGAAAAAATAAAAAGGTAGGGGGTTGTGTTTGGTTGGTTGGTTTTGTTTGGTGAAGAGAAATTGAGCCCGCATCTGGGGGTGATCATTGAAATAGTTTAGTTAACAGCCAGCGCAGAGTGTACACTGAGGCAGCAGCCCCGAGGGCCCGAACTCTCTTCCGTGTTAACTCTGGTTGCTGGTCCTGGCAAGGTCTAGGGTAGAGGCTGGGGCAGCTGAGGGCAGGCAGCAGAGAGAGGACAATGCAGGGCTGGAGGCAGCACCTCTCACTGGAGCTTCCGGAGACTGAGAGTGGCCGACGCCCTGGGCTGCCTGCGCGGCTCAGCCAGTCGGGCGTCTGACTCTTGATTTGGCCTCAGGTCATGATCTCATGGTTGTGGGTTCAAGCCCCAAGTCAGGCCCCAGGTCAGGCTCCGTGCTCGGTGGGGAGTCTGCTGGAGATTGTCCTTCTCCCCTCACCCTCTCCCTGCTTGCACTTGCTCTCACGCTCTCTCTCTACACGAATAAATAAATCTTAAAAAAAAAATAGAATGATCTAAATTCCTCAAAAACAGTCATTTGTAATAAAAGAATATCATGCTATAAAATGATTAATCTTTCTAATTTCTGATTAATACTTTCTGATGTAGAAAGTTTTTTTTTTTTATCAGATACATAATGGACGGCTTCCATAAACTTAATGCATGTTGGCTAAAGGCCGCAAAGAGAGGGGATTGATTGAAATCAAAACCGGTCACACTTTCTGGCTTATGCCCTTGCGGCAACAACAGTCTCTTAGTTCAAATAGGGGAAATGGGGTCACAGGGAATTTCAAAACACAGAATCTGGCGTTTATTCAAGGTTTTCCCTCTGAGCACCAGTCACGGACCTCTTGCTCTCCCACAGGAGGAGAGAACGAGACGATGGCACGGAGAGCTCCAGAGAATGCGGACGAGGGCTTGGGAATTCCCACAACCCAGTTGCCAAGTACAGAACACGGAAACCGTCACCAAGGTGATCGCACCAACCTCAGCCACGTGTCCGCCTCCACAGGAAGGCACCACTGTGTGTGTCCCTCGACACCGAGGAAATCCTTGTCCCTTACCACTGAGCAGCCCTGCAGGCCGCGGGTCTGAGGGCTGCTCGCCCGGGGAGGCAGACTCTGAAAATGACCATGTCCTTGACCTAGGACACGCCGTATGTGGCCGTAGCCTTTCAAAGGTAGCATTTTCTGACTGAGAGACACCTTTGACCTAATCCCAGCCGTTTCGAGATGAGGCAAGTACGACCGCCCGCTCCTTAGGAGATGTTAAACCAACATTTAGATCCACTTAGACGTTTTACTCCAAGACCCTCGCTTCTCAAACTGTCTGGTCGGTGAGCTTGGGCTACAAGGGGTTTCCCCGGGGAGGGCTTTCTTGACACGTGCCCCTTATTGGTAATTCGAGGAAGATGCCAAAACGAGACGCCTTCAGAAGCTTCAAGGCGCGAGGCAGAGGGCGGAAAGCGTATCTGAGTGTGTGGCTGCCGTGTGGACGTGGCGGGACCCGCGGTGCGAGCAGAAAACAGCCTTCCTGTCCCCTGTCACGCCTGTGGGTGCTCCCTGTGGGGCTACTTATTCGACCACCCCTGAGGGGAGCCGCCATGTGGGCCTTGTGCCTCCTGGGGTCAATCTCAAATAACAAAAAGGGCCTCTGGTTACTTTTAGCCGAAAATACAGGCCTAGATCCATGAGGGCCGAACACGTCACAGTAAAAACTCCATAGTCCAGAGGCGAAGGGGAGGGATGGCTGCTCCTGTGTTTCTCCCAGCCTGGGCTTCTCCCCTCCTTCCCCCTCCCGAGGCTGCCCAGTCCTCCAGGGCTGACGCAAGAAAGAGCGAGCCGTGGAGAGAGAAAGGAAGACTTTGGGGGGCTCTAGCCGGCTCGGCCTCTCCGGGGCCGACAGACGTTTCTGACTGGCGCTTTCTCTCGTGGGCAGTTTGGTGGGTTTGCCAAAGCCTCCCTCACCCCTACCTCCCTGCCGAGCCATCTCTTGCCCCCCACTTCCTGGGCATGTGCAAGTTCATTTTGCCTCTGACTGGCGGCCTCCCAGTCTTGCCTGGGCCCCCGCCACCTGCAGACAAACCTCTGGAGGTGTTGCCTTTCCAGGCAAGCCTCTTGGGGAGGATCAAAGTCAAGCCCACGCTGTCTCACCCTCTCCAGACTTGTTTTCTGTGGGAGTAAATTGCTTCCCCTACCACGGTCTCTACCCCGTGTTCAGGCCACGTTTGCCAACTCTGGACTTCTAGATTTCTCAAGCATGAGGTAGACACCGGCCCATGGCGTTCCCCAAACTGCAGGGGACACATCCCGGGCTCTCCGAGAGCTCTGCCTGGAGTGCCTGTCGCCGGACCTAAGGTGAGAGGAAAGCCCCCTCCGCCTGTCCCTGGGGGGTGGGGGGCATAGGAGAGACCGCTTAGACATCTTCAGTCCCTCTATAGAAACCCTTCTCCGACCCAAGTGGCCTCACCAACCCCCACCTCAACCTTCGGACATCTCCCAGGTAAGTGAGACGTTAAGGGAACACCCCCTTGCAAGTCCTCCTTGCAAATCCCAAATCACCGCCCTGGGCCTTGCTTGGAAGGTGAGAGGGGCTGACGACTGGTGTGTGGGGCATCTGTCAAATGGAAATGAAATAATAGCTCCCATTTTATTTTTAAAGATTTTATTTATTTGTCAAAGAGAGAGAGAGAGAGAGCAAGTGAGTGCACAGGCAGGCAGAGTGGCAGGCAGAGGTGGAGAGAGAAGCAGGCTCCCTGATGAGCAAGGAGCCGCTGCGGGACTCAATCCCAGGACTCGGAGATCATGACCTGAGCCGAAAGCAGCAGCTTAACCCACTGAGCCACCCAGGCGCCCCTATAGCTCCCATTTTAACATCCTGTTACCAAATGTATTCTCTTTCTCTTTCCAATGGTCCCTATAAAGATTCCTTAACAGGTAGATGTTGGAAAAGATCAAATGCGTTACAACAAACTTTGCATAGTTTTGTTGTTTATCGGAGACTACTTGAATTATCGGTGGCTGGCACTAACTTCCTGGTACAGAGAGTTTTATTACAAGATATACTGCAACTCCAGCCACAGCAAGGATCCCAGAACCCCGGCAGTGTTATTTAGAATTCTGCATGTTTTGTTGTGGTTTCTGTTAGATAACCAGGTCTCCATATCAGAAGAGCCATGGCCCCTACTCAGACCGGTGGACACCTGTGCTGTTCACCGAACGCCGGTCAGTAGCGCAGTGTCAGAATCATGGTGCCTATCGTGGCCTGGGGACTGATTATGTCTCTGCATAATGATCTCCATCCTGTCCCACCGTGGCTGTGGCTGGCGTCTACTGGCAGGCCTTAAACCCTATTCGTTCTGTACTTAGCCCTTTCCTCAAAGCCCGAAGTGTTTTGGAACACTGTCAACAAATCATTTAAGAACACAGGATGAATCTTTATGTACATTTTTTTTAAAGATTTTATTTATTTATTTGACAGACAGAGAACACAAGTAGGCAGAGAAGCAGGCAGAGAGAGAGAGGGAGAAGCAGGCTCTGCACTGAGCAGAGAGCCCGATGCGGGGCTCGATCCCAGGACCCTGGGATCATGACCTGAGCCGAAGGCAGAGGCCTTAACCCACTGAGCCACCCAGGCGCCCCTTTATGTACATTTTTTAAAAAGACAACCGGTTCTAGGAAAGTATTTCGATCTTACACCCATACGTGATTTAAAATAGCGCAGGTCATATTGAGTGCAGAATGAACACATTTTAATGCGTGCAGTTCCAAGAGCAATAAAAGGAGATAAAAGCATAGATAAAGTTGTGTTTTGTTGGTCATCAGTTCTCTAGAAGTTTCACTAGATGGCTCATGACAGTAACAGACCTGGTCACAGCAACCAGCGCTCCTTCGTGGCCAGTATTTTAACATAATATTTTAGTTGTCGGTGTCACTGTCGGGAATACAGTTTAATTCACACTTGGGGCTTATCTGGATGGACATCTTGGAAAGGAAGGTGGCAGTGATTGGGTGTTGCTGGCAAGTGGCGCTGAGCCTGCCATCCTTGCAAATCCAAGTTGGTTTCTTAAGCAAGAGTGGGCCCGACTCTAAGTGACAATGACATCTCAAGTTAAACATAGTGCAGGGGTTCTCAATCCTCCTGTGGAGAAAAGAAAAAGGAAGGACATTCTATAAATCGGGGACCCTTTCTCCAAGAAAGGCAGTGACTTAGTCATAGGCAGGTCAAATCATCTGCGGCTCTTTGCGGAAGTACCTTCCCCTGCCACCCCTCTCCTCCCGGGTCCTGACTCTGGGGTCTGAGGTGGGACCAGGCTCTTGTATTTTTTTTTTTTTTTTATTCTTTTAAAGCCTTCGCGGGCGGTTCTGGTGTGCAGTGTCAGGAGGGGTCATGAGCTGTTTGGATGGATCCAGAACTTCTGGGAGAACGGGCTGGGAGACGGTAGAAGGTCTGGCTAGCGGGTTCCTTCAGGCACTGCAGAGAGAAGTGTAGGGCCCGAGGCGTATGGAGCGGGAGGCCCTCACACCGGGCTGGGGTCATTCACGGATGGGACTTGGAGGGACTCACGGATCCCGTGGAGAGTGTGATGAGGGACCGTCTCCGCAGACACGCGCGGGCTGACCCAGCGCACACCCTCAGGGGAGTCCAGACGAGCAGGAGTTTCGTTGCGAGCAGGTGGGCCGCACCCGCACTGCTCGGGGAGGGTCCCTGGCCTCGGGAGGCGGCGGGCTGCTGGCCTGGAGGACGCATCAGCACATCCGCGCGCGCCGGGTGAGCAGGGCTGGTGGGGGAGGGGGCGCAGGGGGTCGGGCCGGGGGTTGAACCCTGTGCCCTGAGCCGCCACGGACCAACGGAGATGGGCGTGGCCCGGCGCCCCCGGCCTGCGGCCGTCCTGGGGTGGGGGCGGGGGTCCTCCTGCGGGGCCGCGAGGAACCGGAGCCCGCGCGGGCGGGGGAGCAATGGCGCGGGGCTCGCGGCTGCCCGAGGTCCCCGGCGCGGCGCCGGGTCGGCCGAGGTCGGGCGCGGGGGCGACTAGGACGCGGGACTGCGGTCTCCCCGCACCCTGACGCGGCCGAGCGGGGTCGGAAGCCGGCGGGGCGCGCTCCTGCCGCGGGGGGAGCCGCCCCGGCCGCTGGTGCAGACCCGCGGGCGCGGACCCGAGGCAGCAGCCGGAAGGTCAGCGCGGGTCGCGGAGAATCGCCTCCGCGCGGAGGGTCGCACGTTCCGTCCTGCCTGTCCCCGGGCGGCGGCGGGCGCGTCCACGCGGGCTCGGGAACGCGGTGCTTCGGCGGTGCCGCGCGGCGCAGCGCCCGGTAAGGACTCGGGGCCCGGGGGTGGGGGGGAACCGCGGCCGGAGGCTGGGGGGGCGGGGGCTCGGCTCTCGGGGGCGGCCTCGCGGCGGAGACCCCCGGAGGAGCGGGGGGCGGGCAGCGGCGGCGGGGGCGGGCGGGCGGGCGCGCAGGTCCCACCCCTTCCTGAAGGAAGCGCCCGCCTCGCCGCCGCCGCCGCTGCCTCCGCCGCAGGTCACGGCCCCGCCAGGCGACCGCGGCCCCGCCGCTCCCGACCAGGTAGGCGCGGCGCTCTCTCCTCCGCGGGGCGCAGGGCAGCGGGGGGCGCGGGGCAGCAGGGGCGCGGGGCAGCGGGGGCGCGGGGCAGCGGGGGATGGGGGCCGGCTCCGCGCCCAGCTTGGAAGCGGAGACCGGGGGCGGCGGGCGCTGCCGCGGGAATGGGGCGCCCGGGTCCTCCCGGCCGCGGGGGCCCCGCTCCGCCCTGCCCCAGCCCCGCAGCGCCGCGGGCGCGGGTCCGCCCGGCCGAGCCCCCGCTGGGGAGACGCGCGTGTCCGGCCGCTCCCGCAGCTGCCCCCGCCTGTCCCCCGCGCTTCGATCCCCGCCGCCGCCGCAGTCTGTCCGCCGAGCCCCTGCGCCGCCCGCCGGCCGCGGCCCCGTCCCGCGCGGTGACAGGTGTCCCCACGCGCCGCCCCCGCCGCACGGCCCGGCCCTTTGTTGTCGGATGGACTCGGTCGGGAGCGACCCCAGGTTCGGCCTCCGGGGCTCCTGCCGCCGCGGCTCACTTGACCGTTAGCCGAGTCGGGCCGGCTCGGGCGACGGGGGACCGGGGAGGGGGCCGGGGAGGGCGCGGGAGGGGGCCGGGGAGGGACCGGGGGCGGCACGAGCTCGCCTCGCCCCGCGCGCCGCCCTCCCGCCCCGCACAGCCGCGCCGTCTCTCCGGCCGCACGCGGGCAGGACGCGGACTTTTCGGCTTCTCCGCGCCGGCGGGGCTGCCGGGGCCGCTCGTCGGTGGGAGCGACTCGCTCCGGGTGGCGGAGGGAGACTCGGTGCGCGGTTTTCTCCGCCTCGGAGGAGTGTTGCTCCCGCGTGAGACTCACGCTCCCTGCTGGCGCTCGTCGCTCCGGTCCGCGCGTCCCGCCCCGAGCGCCCCACGGGGTCCCCACGCCCCACGGACGGTCCGCGGTGCCCCGCCCACTGCGCGGGGCCCGGCCGTCTCGGGGCGCGTCCGCAAGAGCCGGGGCGGCCCGTGGGGGTTTCGAGGCCGGACGGCGGTGCGAGCTCGCGCGGGGGCATTTCTGCTCCGACCCGGGCAGGGTTCGGGGCGCGGCTGTCCCCGCCGTCCTGGCCGCAGGCGAGGGCGACTCTGGAGACCCCGCGGGGGCCGTTAGCGAGCGGACCCGCTTACGGCTTTGCGGAGGAACTTGTTGGGCTCGCGCGTGGACTATTTGCAGATCAGAGAGTTTGGGGCTCAGCCGTCGTGCGCGAAATCCCGCACTGTCTTCGCTCCGCGTCGCGGAGACGTTTCCAGGCTGCGGCCTCCTAACGGGCGGCGCGTTTCCTCTGGGGGCCGGTCCGTTCTGGATTTGCTCCCCCGGTTGGACGCTCAGGCACTGGCCATGGTAGACGGAAGGGAAGGAAGTGCGGCCCGCGGGGACCACCCCTGGGTCGGTGCTGCCGACCTCGGACTGACGCGGCGGGAGCGGGAAAGCGCGCGTTCACTCTGCCGCCCGCACGAGGCCGTCTGGGTTGTTTAAATCCAGGTTAAAGTATCTTTGTAGCCGGTGCTCAAGGCACAGATTTCTCATCAAATCCCCTTACGGTTTGCTGCGCGCAGGGGGAGTTGCGCTGGGCAGTGATTGTCTGTGCGAACCCAGTAAGGCCCGGTGTCGGGCTTTGTTCTGGATCCACCACACCCGTGTGTGCCGTGACCTTGCGGGGTGTCCGTTCACGGGACCTGCTCTGCAGTCATCCACAGGGACAGCGCTTTGCGTCACACTCTTGTCCGTGCCCTGCTTCGTTTCCGCTGTGACCCGAGCGCACTCCGCCGTCCAGCGGGCCGGAGCCCGAGGGCCTGCGGTCCCCACGCGGGGAAGCTGGCGGGGCCTGCAGTTTGAGCCATTTGCTCCCACAAAACTCTGGCCACTGGGGATCATTTCCGGAACCAATGAAGCAAGACAGACACTGACAGGATAACGTATGACCTCTCAGTGTCCCCCGTCACCAGCAGAGTCTGTAGCTCCCAGAATCCACCCCACAGTGGTGATCAGGTTCTGAGAGGCTGAAGTAAGATTTGAGCTAAAGCTCTCAAAAGTGTGATACAAACACCAAGTGTTCCTGAATCTGGGCCTATGTTCATGACAAGGCGAGGAGCACACACTGGTGTGTAATAAAGGTTTTACCCGGAGCTGACGGCAGAAGTGTCTCCCTACGAACTCCAACGGCAGGCTTCTCCTGGCTCTGCCAGTGGCCTGTGTCCCCATGGCTTCTCACCAATTGTTCTGAGTACTTTCAAAGAGCTTATAAGTTAGTAGAACTCTAACAAGTTGTTGTTTTCTCCAAATACCCTTTCCTGGTGTGGTGGGATGGCGAAAGATAGCTTCTTGACAATGGCAAGTCTCCCTGCGAAGAGATTTCGGACGAGCAGTTGCAACGATAGTGCGAGACTGGTGGCATCTTCGGCAGACCAACCTCGCTGGGGAGCAAGTCAAGCCAGCACTGCTGAGTCGGGCTTGTGGTTCTTCTACCGATTAAGAAATCAGCATTTTTCTTTTAGCCTCTGCAAATGGCCTTTCTCTATATTGGTGCTGTCCAGTAAAACTTTCTGTATTCCATCATTTGTCCGAGGTGCTGGCCACAAGCCACATGTGGTTGTTGAGCACTTGGTATGTGCCTCGTACAACTGAGGGACCCGATTCTAGTTTTTATTTAATTTTAATTAATTTAAATAGCCACATGGGACTAGTGGCTATCATGCTGGATGGTGTAGCTCTAAACTGTCTTTACCTGTTTCCTGTAGAGATAACATTTGATGGCAATTCTTTTTTTTTTTTTAAGATTTTATTTACTTACTTATTTATTTATTTATTTAGAGAACATGAGTGGTTGGGGGGAGGGGCAGAGGGAGAAAGAGCGAGAAAATCCCAAGCAGGCCCTGCACTAAGCATGGAGTCCGACATGGGGCTCGACCTCACAACCCTGAGATCATGACCTGAGCCGAAATGAAGAGTTGGGCCCTTACCTGACTGAGCCACCCAGGGGCCCCTGTTGGCAATTATTCTTTGGAAGAAAGTGGAAATAGGCAGTGATAGACCCAGATTTTAAATTTCACTCTGTCATCCTATTGTTACCAAAACACTAGCATTTACTCTAAAGAAGGTGTTTTATGCTGAAGTTCCAGCCCACTCTAAAAATTAAGTTTCCCTTTTTAATTTATATGTATTTGCTCGCCCGCAGAATAAGCAACATCCAGAGCGGTTCAGATGCTTAGCCCCGTGCGAGCGTGTGTTCTTCCACGTCCTCAACTCTGCTCTCTTTCACGTAATAGAATCATTTATTCTTAAAGTTGGTTTCTGCACTTCTAGATTTTTCAAGGGGAGGGATGTTTGGAGAAGAGGTGGGAGGTGAGGGCTGATGCACAGCCATTCTCCCGTCCGATTCCCGTTCCTGTCTAACAGTCACAGAAATCCCGTGAAAAAGCCAACAAATGAGTACCCCCGCCTCAAGGAGCGGCTGAGGCCACTCGGGGAGGCTTCATGAATTTAGGAAATGTTCCATGTACTCCTGTTTTGGTTTGTCGTTGTTTTTGAGGTCTGCCGTGCACAGTAACATGGTCAAGCCTCCAAGACGAGACACATGTTCTTGCTTAACTTTCTCCTTATGTTTCCAAAACATTTTCATACACCCTTACAGTATTTTTCAAACCATGTGTCCTGAGTCATGGAATTGATTTAAAAGGTTAAGGTCAGTGTTTTATTTGCTTGTTTTTTAATGAAATGAAATATACAGTGGAATAGGAATTCTCACTATGTGTCCCTCTCAGTGGGAGCTGCTAGTGACTGCTGAAATTTTTGCTTCTCCCATGTCCGGCAAATACAAGGCCGCAGGGAGGGTGGCGACGGAAAGCACTACATTACCAGGACCCTTGGACTCAAATCCTGACGCTGCAATGCCCAGTCCATATATAGTGAGCACTGTATAAGCAGGGTCATTATTTCTAGTATTATTATATGAGTGTTTGTGTGTCTCTTGGATCGTGATATCAAATATTGCGTTTGAAAGTAGGCTCGGGACCCACTTTTGGGAAGCATTGATCTAAGGCCTCTGCAAATCACTGAGTACTTCCCGAGGGTCCCACGCTGAATGCTTCACATGTATTACGTTGCTTCTCACGACAGTCCTGTGCGCCTCGCCGCGATCCCATGGTACCTCCAATCCCAGGAAGTCGGAGAGGCAGGATGTGAGCCCCAGGCAGTTGGTGACAGATCCTCACCTTCCACAGTGCAGTGTGACAGTGATGCGCAGGGGGACAGCAGCACACCTGTGAGGCTCAGACATTGCGTAGCCTTGCACAAGCACAGAAGTGAGCAGACCACAGCCGTCTTCTGAGTAAGATGAATCCTGTTGGGGAGGTGGGGAGTCACTCTGTGTTTACTCACTGTCTTTAGGCCAGGAGAGACCTTGCTGCTCCCAGCCTCTGGCCCCTGAAAGTGAATGCCCTGGATCACGAAGCCTGGGGACCAAAGAAACGCAAATTACCCAAAGACTAACTACAGACTGTGCGGGCTTCCTTCCTTCCTAACCACTCGCTGACTTCTACCCACTGCTTTGTAGCAAATCGTCCCAAATGGTCTGAATAGATAAGGTGCATCCCATAAATCTCCCGCTTTTTACTACATTCTAAATTGTGTTTTGGAATCACTTCCTGCTTGTGTTTCGTGATATGTATATATTTTTATTTGTAACAGACATATAATAGTATATTACTTTCAGATATACACCATGATGATTAGGTATTTGCATATGTTGCAAAAGGACTAAGTCTAGTTAACCTCCCTCACCATGTATAGATACAGATTTTTTTCTTGTGATGAGAATTTTTGACACCCACTCTCTCAGCAACCTTCGAATGCATAATACGGTATTATTTACTGCAGTCACCATACTATACATTATATCCCCAAGACGACTTTATTTTATAAATAAAATAAAGTTTGTTTGTACAAAGGAAGTTTGTACCTTTTGATTTCACTTTAATATAATAAATGGAAAAGAGCGTTGTTTTCAGAATTTTATGTACAGGGGCACCTGGGTGGCTCAGTTGGTTAAGCATCTGCCTTCGGCTCAGGTCATGATCCCAGGGTCCAGGGATCGAGCCCCGTGTCAGGCTCTCTGCTCAGCAGCAGTCTGCTTCTCCCTCTCCCTCTGCCTGCCGCTCCCCCTGCTTGTGCGCTCTCTCTGTGTCAAATAAATAAATAAAATCTTTTTTAAAAAAGAATTTTATGTACAAGGAGAGGTCTTAAAACTGAGGCTGGAAATTTTTTTTTCCCTCACCTAGTGCAATCTAGAAAGTAAAACCAAATTCATTTTGGAAGGAAGATTTCAGTTTTCCCTAAAGGCCAAACTAAGTCTGAGTGACCACATGTCCATGGACTTCATCAGGCAGACAAGAAGAGGAAACAGCTTGTCGTCATGGCTACTTTTCTTCTTTAAAAACTCCAGAATGTCCTGGAGGCATTCAGATGTTGTTCAAAGCTTCAGAAGCGTCCACCTCTGGAGACAGGGGTACAGACTCTACCCATGGAGTACAAAGGAGTACAGTGAAGGTCTTTGAAAACGTGCTGGAGGTCGTGTAATACTTTTAGGCAAGTGTAGACACAGCTTAAGAAGTCATTGTGAGGGCTCCTGGGTGGCTCAGTCGGTTAAGCGTCTGCCTTGGGCTCAGGTCATGATCCCAGCATCCTGGAATCGAGTCCCACATTGGGCTCCCTGCTCAGTGGGCGTCTGCTTCTCACTCCCCTCTGTTCCCCTTGCTTGTATTCTCTCACTCTGTCTGTCAAATAAATAAATTAAAATAAAATCTTAAAAAAAAAAAAGAAGTAATTGTGATTAACTATGGCAGTAGAGGAAATCAGCCTGTACTTTAAATGGTGTTATTTAACTCTGGAGTAATTATAATGAATTATAATGGTTTTCAACTGAATGTAAACATAAATGTCTCCAAAAATAGCAGAGCCTTACTGTTCATCAAACATTTCATTTATTAACAAAGTAGACTTCTTCCTGTTTTTTTTACACTTATAATGACTTAGCTGCCACAGAAATAGTTTAGATGGTAATAATTGGAAGTTTTAAGGCATAAATTAAAACTGTACATAGCCAAGGGCACCTGGCTGGCTCAGTTAGTAGAGCATGTGATCTGGGGTTGTGAGATCTGGGGGTAGAGATTACTTTAAAAAAACAAAAAAACAAAAGTGGGCGCCTGGGGGTTCAGTTAGTTAAGCATCGGCTCTTGGTCTCAGCTCAGGTCTTGATTTCAGGGTCATGAGTTCAAATCCTCTGTTGGGCTTCACACTGCGTATGGAGCCTACTTAGAAAAACGAAAAACGGGTACCTGAGTGGCTCAGTCAGGTAAGCATCTGCCTTGCCTAAGGTCATAATCTTGGGGTCTCAGGATCGAGCCTCACGTGGGGCTCCCTGCTCAGGGAGGAGTCTCCCTGTGCCTCTCCCCCAGCCCCACTCATGCTCTCTTTCTCTCTCCCAAATAAATAAATATAATCTTTAAAAACAAAAAAACAAAAGCAAAAGAGAAAACAAAAAAACAAGAAGAAATCTGTACATAGCCAAAATGGACATTATAGTATTTAAACTGGTCTGGTTAATAAAACAGTCTTTCAAATTATCTTTCATTTTATTGACTTATGAGTGAAAGGTGGTTTTTCTTTTTTTAAAGATTTTGTTTATTTGAGATAGCAAAAACAAGAGATGGAGCAAGAGAGAGCAGGGAATAGGGCAGAGGGAGAGGGAGAAGCAGGCTCCCCGCTGAGCAGAGAGCCCGATGTGTGGCTCCATCCCAGGACCCTGGGATCATGACTTGAGCCCAAGGCAGAAGCTTGACTTGAGCCACCCAGGCGCCCCACTGAAAGGTGTTAATTAAGAGATACTGATACCATTGTAAAGCCATTTCACATAGAAATACTATTTTTGGGGCGCCTGGGTGGCTCAGTGGGTTAAAGCCTCTGCCTTCGGCTCAGGTCATGATCTCAGGGTCCTGGGATCGAGCCCCGCATCGGGCTCTCTGCTCAGCAAGGAGCCTGCTTCCCCCTCTCTCTCTGCCTGCCTCTCTGCCTACTTGTGATCTCTGTCAAATAAATTAAAAAAAAAATACTATTTTTTACTGCACCTGGACTGTTTGTAAATTAGAATTCCATAATGTAATTGTTCTGGAATTTCTAGTGGAAATGTATCTCCTGGAATTCCTAAATTCTACTTTTCACTAAAATTTAAAATGTATTTATGTAGAAACACGAGCAACTAAAAATACCTGCATGCAGTGGCAGGAATATGAACTTATGGGGGACAGTTTTTCTTTCTTGTGGCATTATGTTCCCACGTGCCCTAGACTTAGAAAATTTTGAAAAATTTTCCAGGCTTGTCAGTGACAGCACAGAGTTCACAAGAACAGGATTTCTCGCCCTGTAATTTTAATAGCTAATAGAATTGTTCCTGAATAAACTGATTATTTTTTCTATGACATTTGATTGGTGTTTTTCCATTTTATTTTGAGCTTATATGCGGCGTAACGATTGATCTGTATGAAAAGGAGTGGGTTGCCATTTGCATGCCAAAATTCTGATTTTCTATGTATGCATGTAAAAATAGAGACAAAGTTTTCCCATTAACTGATTTGGGCAGAGGACGTCCTTGTGATCAAAGAGTAGCGCACATGGTGATCTTTTAAGATGAGGCCATCAAACAAAGTGAGCGTGTACATGTGGGGCCACAAATTTGGCAGTTCAGCAGCGGTGCTCTTTATCAGCCGTCGGACAGTATTTGTGCCATCCCTCACGTGGTCCCTCGCCCAGAGGAACCTTTTCTTCACTGTTACCTCCTCCTTATTCATAACACAGGCTTTAACTCATTTCAGCACCTGGGAAATTAAAGAGGATTGTTCTGGATGATAACTGGTCCCCCACTGAGCATTTCTAAGAGCTAGAAAAGCCTTAGGAAGTCAGATAATTTATTTCTTAGAGTCGTGGCATGACCACAGTCCTCACAGAAAGATATGTAGCCTCCGTTCTACTTTTAGCCTGTGAATATTTTACACCAGTTCTTGACATATTGTCTGTCGGGGCTGACTTCACGGGACTCTGACATTGAACCTAGGCTCGGTTCCGTTTCAAGTGTCTCCTGGTTTGGTTGCTTGTGGCACATGTACCTTGTCCTTTCCAATTAAGTCATTGTTGTGGGGCACCTGGGTGATTCAGTTGGTTAAGCGTCTGCCTTCAGCTCAGGTCGTGATCCCAGGATCCTGGGATCGAGTCCCACATCAAACTCCTTGCTCAGTAGGGAACCTGCTTCCCCCTCTTCTCTTGTTCCTACTCGTGCTTGCTCTATCTCTGACAAATAAGTAAAATCTTAAAAAAAACACAAAACTGTTTCTTTGCATGTAGAGATTATATCATGTAATTTTTTTTTTTTTTATCCCTCCGGGTTGTCTGGAGAGAGAGGTTGGCTAACTATTTTGTAAATAAAGTTTTATTGGAACACAGCCCTGTCCATCGGTGGCATATCACCCGGGGCTGCTTCTGCACTACTACCACAGAGTCCAGCAGTTCAAATAGCCCATCTGGCCCATGAAGCGGACAGTCTTCTGTATCCGGTTCTTTATAGGAAAAGTTGGTCAGCCCTGTTCATAGGATACTCTCCTTCCGGGACCCTGGAAGAAACTGTGGGAGAACGGCCCACGTTATGTGCGGCGGCTTGGTCCCTGTAGGAGCAGATTTCACATGCGAATGACTAACTGAGTGATTGATGTCTTCTCCCTTCCTGTGGCACTGTCCACTGGCTGTGAAAGCAGGTGTCAGCATAGGCTTAGTTAGGTATCGTGTAGGCCTGGTCACTAGCTGTGTAACCTTGAATAAGTTGCTTAATCCTTTTAAAGCTGTTATCCGTGCTGTGGTACGTACTGTTGGGAGGCAGTCCTCCGCGCGTCCCCTGCCTTTGGACAGGTCTTTAAGAAGGGAGGCCCTGGCTGCAACTTTGTCCTCGTTGTCTTTCCCAGCATGTGTGCGTAGTGAACAGTCTTGGATGATAGAGGTAGCGTTGCCCTCAAGCAACGGGCAGGCATGCGTCCATCTAGTATGACCGACACGGGTCTGCAGGGCGGCCTTGCTCTCCAGGAACGTTCCTGCCTCTGTGTGCAGGGGTCACGTGGCCTTTGTTGTGACACCTCTAGATGTCGGAGCTGGAGGACGGTTACAAGAAAATGCAGGTACTCGAGCTACTGCTGTCGCTGAGAGTAATACAGTCATTTGTCCCTGACCCAGGAGCCCCAGGTCGTCTTCTGCATCCATGACTTGTGCAAATAGCATAAAATCCGAGAATTTCCCAGTTCTCAGACACCAATTCCGTGGGCTATTATGAAACTTGAATAAGGTAACAAATAGAAGACATTTAACACAGTGCCTGGCAGACAGTAATTGCCTAATAGATGTTAGCTATGAATTATTACCGAGCTGGCTATTAACTCTGAGGTGTGAAGGCGAGTCCCAGTTTCTTGTGTCCAACTTGTATCTTAAGGTAGTAGTTTTTCAAGCTGTAGGTCAGCAGGGCTATGAAAACAGACGAGTAGATTAATTTTTATAATGAAACAGAGAATACAATAGAATAGAATAATAAAGAAAACGTCCAAGTGCAGAATTTGTAGTAAGGATAAATACTGATTTCTGAAACATTTCTTTTCAGTTATATACATATATACATGTATATTGGATTGTGATAGTAAATACTTCTGTTTACTGTCAGTCTTGGTCAAAAAAGTTGGAAAGCCACCGCTGCCCTAATACATGTAAGGGAACTATTCAGAACTGTTGTTCACGAGAGCCTAGAATTCCCATCTTAGTTCTCATTCTGGAAAAGGCGTATAAAGGGCCGCTCTCATCTAGGTGCGGCGGCTCAGAAGGAATGACCAGAAGTTCAGTTTGTTTACCCTCTGCAAACCATTTTGCCCGTGATTAACAGAAAATCAATAGAGCCACAGGTTACTTTCAGAAGAAGGGGATTAGGGGCGCCTGGGTGGCTCAGCGGGTTAAGCCTCTGCCTTCGGCTCGGGTCATGATCTCAGGGTCCTGGGATCGAGCCCCGCATCGCATCGGGCTCTCTGCTCAGTGGGGAGCCTGCTTCCCTCCTCTCTCTCTGTCTGCCTCTCTGCCTACTGTGATCTCTGTCAGATAAATAAATAACATCTTTAAAAGAGGAAGAAGGGGATCGGTAGTTGCTGTTAGCCTTTGCCACTAGAACGTTCTGCGGCGATGGAAACGTTCGCTTTCCGCATCGTGCCATATGGTGGCCACTCTGTGTTGAGCAACTGAGGAACTGAATTTTTAATTAAAATTTTTAAAAATCTGGATTAATTGAAATTTAAATAGCCACATGGAGGCTCTTGGACAGCGCAGTTTTATTCAGATTGAACACAAAGTTGTGGTTTCCTCCAGTACATTAACTGTGTGTTGCTGCTTTTGTACTGCCCCAAGTGCAGCGCTCTTCCACTGCGTGGTTCAGACGACCACTGACCCTTGCCCGGGGCCGCTGGGCAGACATCAGGGTGCAGATGTGCTTGAGAAGCGGCTATCTTGGACAGCGCCTCACACCAAGAGAAGACGTCCAGTTGCTGGGGGCAGAGCCTCTCAACCCTGACTGTACAATAGAATCATTTGAAAAGCTGTAAAAATCCAGGCTGCGCTTCAAACCAAAGAAGACATTGTTTATTTTTTTTAAGACTTTATTTATTTATTCATGAGAGACAGAGCGAGAGAGAGAGAGAGAGAGAGAGAGGCAGAGGCAGAGGGAGAAGCAGTCTCTGGGCTAAGCAGGGAGCCCAATGCCGGGCTGGATCCCAGGACCCTGAGATCATGACCTGAGCCAGAGGAAGTCGCTTAACCATCCTAGCACCCCAGGTGCCCCAAATCAGACATTGTTTAGACGTTCCTGGGGTGCTCTTGCATTTCGTCATCTGGGAGCATCCCCGGCTGGCAGGACAGGCTCGCCTGTGGTCCCCAGCTGGTAGGGGAAGGGGCACATGAAAGACAGTGGACCCCTCTCTTCTCTTAAAGACTCCAGCTGATCTCTGGTGTGGAGAGCTGAGCTGTTTCCTACCTGGTTGCCCTTGCACCAGAAGTCCCCTTGCTCAGTGGGCCAAAGTGCAAATTTTTGTGTGACAAAACTGAGCTTCAAAGAAGGAAAATATAGTCTCTTACTGACCTGATTCACATGCGCAGTACTTGCCGTTTATATACCCAGCAAATGTTTGTAGACATCTGCCTGTGTGTTTGCGGGAAGCCGTGCTTCTTCAGTCCGGCGGGGGAGGCTGACACATTAATAGTTATCCTACATTAGAGGAAGCGCAATGTGGAGAGAAAAGCCCCTGGGTGCCTCGAGAGCACCCACGAGGGGGTGGGTGTCCTGGGTAGAAGAGGAGAGACATCAGAGGGTTTTCTAAGAGACAGTGACACACAAGTTGAGCCTTGTAGGATCAGAAGGAACAGTCACATCTAAGAAGCAGAAAATGAACAAAAGAACAGATATGACCTGGGAGGAGGCCCTGGCCTCCATCTTCTGTCCCTTTACCACTGAGCCCTCTAAGATAGCTCCCTCCTGAGGGAGGCCCTTGTTGCAGTTTTAGCAAACCTCGTGGGATATCCTCGTCCTAACTGGTTTTTGTCATTTATTCATTCACTCATTTATTCATTCACTCAATTATTCATTCAGCGTGATTTATTGAGGTGTTACTATATGCAGACATATCGAGGTGCTGGTGATAGAGCAGTGAACAAAACAGACGCATTCCTGCCCTCCGGGAGCTGTACAGTCTATTGGAGAAGACCAGCCAGAAATGGATAGATAAGGAAATAGTATAGCGTACGACGAATGTGTTATGGAGAAAAAGAAGTCACGGTAAGGAAGCTGGAGATACGTGAGAAGGTGCTCTGAGAACTAGGAGCCTCTGAGCTCGCTGCCTCTCTGCAAACTTGATAGCATTTCCTACCACTTTTCTGAAACTAGATCTGGGTCCTGCATTCTCTTTCTTTTGTTCAAGCCTGGCCATTCACCGACGTCCGGAACCCTGTGACCTCCTCCTCCTTCCACGATCTAACTGTGTCAGTAAGACCTCTCAAACCCACCTCCTTTACCTCCCCCACCATACATCGTAACTTGCATTTTCATGGCTTCTTAACATTTTCATTTCTGGTCGTCTTTTGAATCCCCCCATTCTTTCCCTCTGCACCCCAGGGAATCCACGCTTAACAAAGCCCTTGACCTTCCGGCTGATTGCTCTCTCGCTCTTCTGTGTGGGTCACTGCATGGAAAGGTGTGTCATCCCCAACTCTAAGGCCAAACATGGTAAACCACCTTCCACCATCTCTCAGCACCGCTCTCTGTCCAGCTCCCAGGCACTTCATTCATTTCTTGAGTTGCTGAGGACCTGGCTCTGCGTCTTCCCTGCCTCCCCTCCTCCCCAATTCTTGTCCTAACTCTCGTCCTGCATCATCGGACCATAGATCTGGCCTCAAAATCCACTGGACCTTTTCAATAAGTTCACCTCCAACTAAACCATAGCTGTTCACTCCCAGGCCTCCACCCAGGTTCTTATACCATCGGTACTTTTCCACCTCAGAAATCTTAGCCTCAGTGTCCCATTCTCTGAGTGTCCCTGTGTACCCTTCCAGCTGTCCCACACCCTACTTCCTCCACTGCTTCAGCGGCCCCAGCTCTTCCTTAGAAATGCAAATGGAGTCCTCTGATCTTCAGAGGATGTGGTTTCCTTTTTTCCACATCTTTAAGGCCAGTCCATTCCCTGAACCCCGAATGCCATCTCCTCATCCTTCCTTCGGGACCTTTGCTCTGTTGATAATCCTCTTTCTTCTGGGTCATATACCTCTGCCCTTTACCGGCCCCTCCCCTTAGCCAAGCACCCACAGGTCACATCCAGAAAAGTAATTTTCTTAGGTTAAGTAAATTAAGATAGATGACACCAACAATACTATACTGAAATATTGGAATATTGATGGAGATACATATATGTGTGTGTGTGTGTATTAATCACACGGAGAGGTGATCACAAAAATAAGTTAAAAGATATTAAGACAGATTTATTAACTGCTTTTCTTTTTAAAATTTATTTATTTTTAATTTTGTAGTAGAACACACATAGTAGAGAGTCACTATCTTAACCAGTTTTAAGTGCACAGTCAGTGATGGTAAGTTTACTCACGGTGTTGTGCACCCAACCTCCAAAACTCTTTTTATCTTGCAAAATTGAAGCTGTACCCTTGAACAACTTCCCCTTTCGCCCTCCTTCTTCAGTCCCTGCAACCACCATTCTGCTCTCTCTGAATCAGACAAGTGCAGGCGGCTCATGTCAGTGGGATTCTGCAGTGTTTGTCTTTTTATGATTGGCTTATTTCACTTCGCATGACGTCCTGGAGGTCTCTCCATGTTGTAGGATGTGTTGGAATTTCTTCCTCTTGTAAGGCAGAGTATTACTACCGTGTAGGTATATACCCTATTGTTAAATGATTCCATTTTTGAAGTTATTATTAGTATAAACACACACACACACATAACAGATTGCACGTCAAGATGTTAACCGTGGTTATCTCTCTCCATTGTGGAATTCTGAATACTTTTCGCCCTTTCCCTGACCTGTACCTTCTAAAGTATTTGCAGTCAGCCCCTTTCTCTGTTGTAAAAGCGGAGGAGACTGGCCTGTAGGGGCTCTTCCTTGGTGACGGTGGGTCACGCCCGCGACTGGCACCTGCCCGGCCTGCAGGCCGCCCCCTCACCTGCCCCCACTCTGCTCTGAGCACCACCAACCCCGGACTTCTGCATGCGCAGCTGTTGGAGGCCTTGGAGCCCGCGCGTGCCTCTTGCTGCGGCCGCGTGGGAGACCTCCCCGTCCCTGCAGACGCAGCCCACGGTCATTTCCTCCTTCGTTGCACACCCCCTGCCCTCAGTGCCAGGTCGGTTCCTCCCTCTGGGGCTCCTCAATCCCCTGAACCGGTCTCTGGTGCTGCATTCCTTCCTGATGAACCGTGAGCAGCTCGGGGCAAGGACTGCGTTCGTCGGTGGACTCTCGGCCGGTGGCACAGAGCCTGGCAGATGAGCCGAGCAGACTGGGGAGCCTCCGGCCACTCAGAGGGGCTCGAGTGCAGGATGCTGAGAGATGCGGTTGGAAAAGACTTGCCCTGAGGCCCTTTTTCCACCACCTGCTGCTGCCCCTGGCATGAACAATGTAAAGATTTAAAAATACTTTACATTTTACTAAAAATTAATTTGACTTTTTAAAAGATTTTATGTATTTATTGGAGACAGAGATAGCTAGAGAGAGCGGGAGCAGGGAGGAGAGAGAGCAGCAGACCCCCCCGCAAACCCTGCTGAGGAGGGAGCCCAGTGCGGGACTCGATCCTAGGACCCTGGGATCATGACCTGAGCCAAGCAAATGCTTAACCCACTGAGACAACCAGGCGCCCCTACATTTGATTTTAAAATCACTTAACAATGCTGGTGAACTCTGGCCCGGTCCTCGGTCACATCAGCCGTGCCTGGTCTCCTGTGGCGCTGGGCTCCGAGTGCGTGTTCGGTAAATCCCTGGAAGCTCCTTGATCACCCTCCCGGCTCCCTGTGAGCAAACCTCCCTTCCTTCAGTTCCGCTGGTCGACAAGCTGGAACAGGAGTTCTCGGGGGCCGGGAGGCTCCTTTGTCACCCCCGCCTGTCACAGCTAGCGACTAGCAGCCTCCACCACGGGTCCGACTGCTGTCGGTCAAGCCCGGTCGGAGAAGGGAAGGAGTGAAGCAATGCACTGCTGCTGTGGCTCGGAGCCCCTCGTGAGTGGACTCAGCGAAGGACGCTTGCTTGCTGCCCTTACCTGGCAGCGAACACCTACTGTAACAGTAGTTCACACGGAGGAGCCGTCGCGGGCCACGCACAGTTGGGGAAACACATTTCAGGCGCGCCTGGGGGCCTCAGTCGTTAAGTGTCTGCCTTCAGCTTGGGTTATGATCCCAGAGTCCTGGGATCGAGCCCCCTGCGTCGGGCTCCCTGCTCGGCGGGAAGCCTGCTTCTCCCTTTCCCACTCCCCCTGCTTGTGTTCACTCTCTCACTGTCTCACTCTCTGTCAAATAAATAAATAAAATCTTTAAAAAAAAATTTCATAGGCTTGTTCAGGTAAGTAGTTTTGGGTAGTTTCCTTCCATTGTAAATGAAGGATTCTAGTCCTCCTTTAGGGGTATGAGAGGGGCAGATGGGAAGATGAAAAATAGTTTTTTTTAAAGATTTTATTCATCTATTTATTTGATAGATCACAAGCAGGCAGAGAGGCAGGCAGAGAGAGGGGGAGGCAGGCTCCCTGCTGAGCAGATCCCAGGACCCAGAGATCATGACCTGAGCTGAAGGCAGAGGCTTAACCCACTGAGCCACCCAGGTGCCCTGAAAAATAGTTTTAGTTACTGGGGAACTTAATCAGTTGGGGCCCTCTTCAGCTTCTCAACCCATAAGGATTTATATTGGTTTTTCTTAAGGAAAGTGGTCCAGTATGAGTGACTCACCCAAAGCACCTGAAATTATTTTAGCAAAAATTATTAATGATACAACACTTTGTATTTGAAATGAAACATTTTGCATCTGTTGGACCAGTGTGTGGTTCATTGGCCTGTCTGCACCCGAATCACAGTGGCTTCCTATAAGGTCTCCTTCTTACCCAACCAGCTCTGTGGTGGCACCGCCAGACTGGAGAACCCTGCTGGTGGTACTGTCCTGCTGGTGGTACTGTTGTCGTGTTTTCTTTTCTTTCTGCCACACCACAAGGAAGTGACAACACTCCTGAGAAGAAGCGTTAGACTCGGGGATGTTGATAACGGCCTTTAAGTCTCGGCCTTGGCGCCCTCACTTCTGGCTGCGCGCTCGAATGAGTTACTTAATTCACGGAACTTTTGAGTTTCTGTTGTTCATCAGTAAAATGGATCCATGTGTCCGTCTTGCTGACTAGGCTGCAGGTGTCCCCACAGGAGGGTCATGCTTCATCCCTCCTTCGAAATTCGGTACGTGGGACGAGGCCCGGCAGGTAAGAATTCTGCACGTATTTGCCAGACAAACCAGATTCATCTTACTTACTCCCCTCATCGGTGGTTTCGAGGAGCAGTGGGACGTGCAGCGGCAGAGTGTGTGATGCTGGGCTCTCGGGCTCTGGAGTCACCCCCCCGGGCCGAGTTCTGGCCCCGGCATCCCCGGCAACGTGACGCTGGGCAGGTTATCCGTGCGTCTGTGGAGACACGTGGTGGTATCTGCCTCCTCGGGTTGTGAGAACTCGCCGCTGTGCCTGTCCGAGGGTCCGGGCTCTGTACATGCCAGTTCTTGGTGTGACACGTGAAAAGCTTTTCAAATTGCTGCTCAGGTAAAGGTGACATTTTTTCCATGAGGTCTTGCCAAGGATCAAACGCTCTGAGATACACAGTAATGTGTCTTTCCCTGTCTTACCGAGTGGTAATTCCTTCTGTTTCACATTCTCTAAAGCCCAGGTAGGGTGTCTTTCATGGGGACCTTTAATAAAAATACTCACACTCACTCTGACATAAAATATAAGGTTCAGGGACTCCTGGGTGGCTCGGTCGGTTAAACGTCTGCCTTCCGCTCAGGTCATGATCCCAAAGTGTTGGTCGGGATCAAGTCTCACATCGGGCTCGTTGCTTGGCAGGGAGCCTGCTTTGCCCTCTGCCTGCTGCTCCCCCTGCCTGTGCTCTCTCTGCCAAATAAATACATAAAATCTTTTAAAATAAATAAAATATCAGGTTCAAAGAGGGCCTAACCTTGGGCTGTTCCTGGCTGAGGCCGGCTGCCTGCTCTTTTCCCACGGTTTGTGGTACAGAAATAGCTCTGGTCAGTTCCCAGGCATTACAGATTTTGAAGATCACGTGAAATGATAACGATTTCAGACGTGAGAGCGCAGTGGCAGTTCCTCCGCTGACGTCCTCGCTTGCTGTCTCTTCCCGGGTCTGTCGTGCACTGCCCTGTCTGTTCATCCTCCCGCCATTTCTCCTCCATAAGGTCTCCCCATCCAGGGAGCCTCTGAGAAAGTGTCTTAGTTATGGGACCAAGCCCAAGTACTAGTGACATTCAAGGCCGGGTGTAATGGGAATCCATTCTATCCGTGGTTTTATCTATTTATTTTATCTACTCTTTTTCTCCCAATTCTTCTCTAACATACACTTTTCCTACCCACTCACCTGAACACAGTTTTGGCTTCTTACTCTCATTTTCCTGGTTCTCACACCAAAATGCCCTACTAGGCCCATGGTATTTGTCTACTTTGGCCCCCGCGCTCTGTGGATCCTACATCTTGTTGAACACTGAGCAGCTTCTGTCTCCGTGTCTGCGTTAACATATTTAATCTAGAGCTTGGTCAGGTGCTATTTAAAAAATCATGAAGACTCCGACTGTTGACTTGATACCAGAAGCTGATTAGCTGGGCATTGAGGGAAACCGCGCTGTTTTATATGTATAGGAAAAAAGTAAAGATAAGGGACGCCTGGGTGGCTCAGTTGGTTGGACGACTGCCTTCGGCTCAGGTCATGATCCTGGAGTCCCGGGATCGAGTCCCACATCGGGCTCCCAGCTCCATGGGGAGTCTGCTTCACCCTCTGACCTTCTCCTTGCTCATGCTCTCTCTCACTCTCTCTCTCAAATAAATAAATAAAAATCTTTAAAAAAAAAAAAAAAAAAAAAAAAAAAG